>NC_134569.1:135691566-135804066 GCF_050947875.1 Dermacentor variabilis
AACATGCTATGCCGTAGCTTTCGCTACGTATATTATGGCATAGGCGAGCTAACCCACTGCCAATTTTTTGACGAAAGACGACCGGGGTGACGCAAGTGCGCGTCTCCCACCTAGCTCCGGCGTTGAAGAACGTGGACACGCGAGTGAAATCCGGGGCAAGCGACGAACGAGTTCGTTGTTGTCAGCGCTTTCGTGGTTCGCGTGGACGCCGTGACGTCGGACACCCATTATGTACGTCCCTCCAAAAAGATTATCCACCCCTTCCGGCAAGAATCTAGAAATCTCGCAATGTGTTATGAAAATCATGCGACAATAAATCACGGGGGACATGATCACGCATGTATAGGCCGGCTGTTGTTATGGTCTACTAGGGGATGTGTATTACCCAAGAGAAAAAATAATAATCGCGCGAGAATATGGTGTGTGCACTTCATTGAAAGCTTTTTTATAAGTCATGTAGGGCCTGTTATGAAATTTCACAGACGCCAGTGTGCTGCCCGTAAGGAGCTGCGCCACTGAAACTACATGTAGTTGCAACCATGCCGGTTGGCGGATGTTCATCATCATCATCATCAGCCTAGTTACGCCCACTGCAGGGCAAAGGCCTCTCCCATACTTCTCCAACTACCCCGGTCATGTACTAATTGTGGCCATGTTGTCCCTGCAAACGTCTTAATGTCATCCGCCCACCTAACTTTCTGCCGCCCCCTGCTACGCATCCCTTCCCTTGGAATCCAGTCCGTAACCCTTAGTGACCATCGGTTATCTTCCCTCCTCATTACATGTCCTGCCCATGCCCATTTCTTTTTCTTGATTTCAACTAAGATGTCATTAACTCGCGTTTGTTCCCTCACCCAATCTGCTCTTTTCTTATCCCTTAACGTTGCACCTATCATTCTTCTTTCCATAGCTCGTTGTGTCGTCCTCAATTTGAGTAGAACCCTTTTCGTAAGCCTCCAGGTTTCTGCCCCGTAGGTGAGTACTGGTAAGACACAGCTATTATACACTTTTCTCTTGAGGGATAATGGCAACTTGCTGTTCATGATCTGAGAATGCCTGCCAAACGCAGCCCAGCCCATTCTTATTCTTCTGATTATTTCCGTCTCATGATCCGGATCCGCAGTCACTACCTGCCCTAAGTAGATGTATTCCCTTACGACTTCCAGGGCCTCGCTGCCTATTGTAAATTGCTGTTCTCTCCCGAGACTGTTAAGCATTACTTTAGTTTTCTGCAGATTAATTTTCAGACCCACCCTTCTGCTTTGCCTCTCCAGGTCAGTGAGCATGCATTGCAATTGGTCTCCTGAGTTACTAAGCAAGGCAATATCATCAGCGAATCGCAAGTTGCTAAGGTATTCTCCATCAACTTTTATCCCCAATTCTTCCCACTCCAGGCCTCTGAATACCTCCTGTAAACATGCTGTGAATAGCATTGGAGATATCGTATCTCCCTGTCTGACGCCTTTCTTTATAGGGATTTTGTTGCTTTCTTTGTGGAGGACTACGGTGGCTGTGGAGCCGCTATAGATATCTTCCAGTATCTTTACATATGGCTCATCTACACCCTGATTCCGTAATGCCTCCATGACTGCTGAGGTTTCGACTGAATCAAACGCTTTCTCGTAATCAATGAAAGCTATATATAAGGGTTGGTTATATTCTGCACATTTCTCTATCACTTGATTGATAGTGTGAATATGGTCTATTGTTGAGTAGCCTTTACGGAATCCTGCCTGGTCCTTTGGTTGACAGAAGTCTAAGGTGTTCCTGATTCTATTTGCGATTACCTTAGTAAATACTTTGTAGGCAACGGACAGTAAGCTGATCGGTCTATAATTTTTCAAGTCTTTGGCGTCCCCTTTCTTATGGATTAGGATTATGTTAGCGTTCTTCCAAGATTCCGCTACGCTCGAGGTTATGAGGCATTGCGTATACAGGGTGGCCAGTTTCTCTAGAACAATCTGACCACCATCCTTCAACAAATCTGCTGTTACCTGATCCTCCCCAGCTGCCTTCCCCTTTGCATAGCTCCTAAGGCTTTCTTTACTTCTTCTGGCGTTACCTGTGGGATTTCGAATTCCTCTAGGCTATTCTCTCTTCCACTATCGTCGTGGGTACCACTGGTACTGTATAAATCTCTATAGAACTCCTCAGCCACTTGAACTATCTCATCCATATTAGTAACGATATTGCCGGCTTTGTCTCTTAACGCACACATCTGATTCTTGCCTATTCCTAGTTTCTTCTTCCCTGTTTTTAGGCTTCCTCCGTTCCTGAGAGCCTGTTCAATTCTATCCATATTATAGTTCCTGATGTCCGCTGTCTTACGCTTGTTGATTAACTTAGAAAGTTCTGCCAGTTCTATTCTAGCTGTAGGGTTAGAGGCTTTGATACATTGGCGTTTCTTGATCAGATCTTTCGTCTCCTGCGATAGCTTACTGGTTTCCTGTCTAACGGCGTTACCACCGACTTCTATTGCGCACTCCTTAATGATGCCCATGAGATAGTCGTTCATTGCTTCAACACGAAGGTCCTCTTCCTGAGTTAAAGCCGAATACCTGTTCTGTAGCTTGATCCGGAATTTCTCTAATTTGCCTCTTACCGCTAACTTATTGATTGGCTTCTTGTGTACCAGTTTCTTCCATTCCCTCCTCAAGTCTACGCTAATTCGAGTTCTTACCATCCTATGGTCACTGCAGCGTACCTTGCCGAGCACGTCTACATCTTGTATGATGCCAGGGTTCGCGCAGAGTATGAAGTCGATTTCATTTCTAGTCTCACCATTCGGGTTCCTCCACGTCCACTTTCGACTAACCCGCTTGCGGAAAAAGGTGTTCATTATCCGCATATTATTCTGTTCTGCAAACTGTACTAATAATTCTCCTCTGCTATTCCTAGAGCCTGTGCCATATTCCCCCACTGCCTTGTCTCCAGCCTGCTTCTTGCCTACCCTGGCATTGAAGTCGCCCATCAGTATAGTGTATTTTGTTTTGACTTTACCCATCGCCGATTCCACGTCTTCATAAAAGCTTTCGACTTCCTGGTCATCATGACTGCGTGTAGGGGCATAGACTTGTACCACCTTCAATTTGTACCTCTTATTAAGTTTCACAACAAGACCTGCCACCCTCTCGTTAATGCTATAGAATTCCTGTATGTTACCAGCTATTTCCTTATTAATCAGGAATCCGACTCCTAGTTCTCGTCTCTCCGTTAAGCCCCGGTAACACAGTACATGCCCGCTTTTTAGCACTGTATATGCTTCTTTTGTCCTCCTAACCTCACTGAGCCCTATTATATCCCATTTACTACCCTCTAATTCCTCCAATAACACTGCTAGACTCGCCTCACTAGATAGCGTTCTAACGTTAAACGTTGCCAGGTTCAGATTCCAATGGCGGCCTGGCGGATGTTACACATGCCTTACTTGCACAAAACTCCGGTTTTGATAATGAGTGCACTTGCAAATGAGCCAATAAGGAGAAACAGGGCCCGTGGCGTAATGGCTTCGATGGCGGGCTTCTGTGCTAGAAGTCATGTGTTCGAATCCTGCCTGCGGATGATTTTAATAATATTTAATTATTTATTACACAGTACATTGCTGAACATGACGTGTTTACAAAGTCTAAGAGACGTTTAAAGCCAAAAGGATGAAGTTTAGGGAAATCCATGTACTTCCCATAATTCCCACGCTGACTGAACCGCCCGTATTGCAGCTCTCGTAGACACTAGGGCCAGAGTTCCCTCTAGTAATTATTGTACGGAACTATGTATTGGGTGGTTTGTTAGCTTTCCTCTTGCAACGCCAGGTGTCAGTACATGCCTTACTAGTTTTCTCTGTCTCCTCACAGAGGGTGCGGGAGTTTTGAGGCACGGACATTGAAAAATGCATGGTAGGGTAGACATACACAGGTCCTCTGTAAAAGCAAGGCATGGCTCTACACACAGAACAGCCCCCACCCATCGAGTCGGCGTGTACGTACTACATGGAACCGCCCATGCATGCATTGCACATGTGCCGGTTGCCGGCGTTGTTCTATACGGAATTGCACAATGAAACAACAAGCACTATCTAAACATTCTCACCAACAAATATAAACCGTAAAGTGCGTCATTCCTTTAATTCATTTGTATGAAAATTTATGTGGTTTTAATCTGGCTAAGCTATCATTGGCTCTTTCTCTCGTTTTCGTGGTCGAGCGGGCGCGTTCGTGACCAAATGCCAATAAACTGTGAGAGACGCACGTTCTGGGGTCAGGAGGTTTGCATGCTGTGGTCGGCAGAAGCGCTGTCTCACGCTTCTCCCCTGCTATTTTCTTGCCTTCAGGCCCATGCTCTCGAAATGTACTCTTCTCTGAAAGGGAATGCGCCCGCTTCGATGCAATGTACTCGTAAACTGATTTGTGATCTCTTTCACTGTTAATATGGCCCTAAAAGGCGACAATTTCGGCTACAGCCTGGTTTTATCCAAATGACTCGTAGTCCTGAAGCGATAGATTTCTTCAGCTACTTCACCCACTTCTGATGAACTTCAGCCGATCTCACTCAGTAAAAATCGCGAGGTGAGTGAAGAGCAGTGACCGAAGGCACAGGTGCGGAGGAGGAGCGGAGCAAGACATCTGAGTGTTTGGCGCGCCCGCGGGTAACGTCTTGCGTTAGGGTAGGAGACGGTGAGGATGACGGGCGCCCCAACCGCAACAGACGCCATCACGTTGAGGGTGGCTGCTTCGGGATAGTTCGTACATTATTCGAATTTAAGATTAGCCCATAAATAACCCAAACAAGAAGGATAGGACAGGCGCTTGTACTGGCCTATACTTTATCGTGCTTGTAAAATTATTAAGCTCGAGCCATCGCAACGACGTTACAGCCAGGGTGCTGGCTACAGCCGGAATGGAGTCAACTGGAGTGCTGTGTTATTAGCGTTAGTATAATTTGGAATTGTGGTTGGCAGTGAGATTGCCACTTCGTGTGTCTGCTGATGGGCCATTGAGGTTTCGTGGTTCACGGACTGCATGGAGACATGCCCACCCCCTCAGGTTACACAGTCAACCTGTCGCTGACGTCGACAATCATCTTCTATGGTTTCTGCCTGAATTACTTAAGTTATCGCGGTTGTGATACAGTTTTCTTCGAAAGTGGAAAACACGTCTATTCGATGGCAATCACATTTTGCTGGATACTGCTATAGCGTTGGTGTTCGGAGAATGTCATCATAAAGTTTGACGCTCGGTACGCTATTTTCGCATTCAGAAACCATTGATTGAGCACATAGATGAAGCCCCCCCCCCCCCACCCCGCCTCCATGTGACGTAGATGGTTTCGTACAGCATGTCAATGTAGAAGCGCGGCGGAGATAACAGCTGCGCTATAGTTTGCTGTAGTTGCACTCCTGCTCTCTGCTGGCGGAAACAAGACTGGCTTTCTCCTTGCCCAATAAATCAGATACGTCACATAGAATATTCGTGTTCGTATCGGGACTACCACCTCTGTGGGTGAAATTAGAGCACACAGCGCAAACTTTCATGACGAATATCTCCGAAGAAAAATGTTTTAGAAGTATCAAACAAAACGGAGTACTCTTCGAATAGATATGCTCATGTTTTCTGATATAAACATGTACCATAATCAAAAAACCTTAGTAAAGGTACTTGTCAATTCATGATAATGCATTTGTTTAATATAGTTTCTTGCGCTAATTGCGTCCGTTAAATTGAATGAACCACCTACCAGTGCAAGCAGCGTTTGCATAGAGCGACGTAGCACACACACACACACACACACCCATATATATATATATATATATATATATATATATATTGTAAGCATTTATGCGGACTTCATCTTCATCTGTAGAAAGTCATCATCAATCATCGGCTCGTGTTCGTTTTTGCGTCGGCGCCGTTTTTCCTTCTTGGAATAACGCGTCGTCTCAACCGTGGTATATATATATATATATATATATATATATATATATATATATATATATATATATATATATATATATATATATATATATATATATATATATACGTCCTTTCATGGGGTTTATCATTTGCATATGATTGAAGATGGAGAGGTACCTTCGTGAAATGGCTTCGGTTTCCCTGCAGCAGCGTTCTGGGACCAAACCGGAGAGTCTGGTTGCGGAAAGACCAGTGCAGGGCGTCGGTGCCGTTTCCGACCACGGTGACGTTGAGAAGAGGCGCGAAAATGCCTTTCAAGCTGGTCGATGCCACCTTGGCGATAAAGCAGAAGGCCAGCGAACGCGAGTCGTCTACAAACAACGGGCACTGGCTCGAGTCGCACTGCTCGGTGCTTCGACTAGGAGAAGGCAGGTTCACGCCAAGACCAGGAGTAGGGCGCTGCAGCGGTAAGTACGAACGGTGCCGCTCGCACACCGACTTGATTCTCTCTCTCCTAGCGTCGTTGTCGTCCTTGACAACGGTGGATGACTTGTCCTACAGAGAGGAGAGAGCAAAAGAAGAAGTAGAGGGAGAGAAATAAATTTGCAGATTTCAGCTATTCCTCGATCTTTGAACATATTCGTTATGCCAGAGTCAGGCCCCCGTAACGCACAACGCCATTGTTGGTGTGGCCTCTACAAACTTTCTCGAGAGGAACTTGTTCTTTACGATGGCCGCAGCGTCGTCCTTGTCCGCTATGGTATTCCAAGATACATTAATAAAAAATATTCAGAAATATTCAGAAATACATGAATTCCAGACAGAGTCTGCGTGGCGCACAGAACCCCTCAGTAAACCCATATATACGATAGCGCATATTTGCACGCACCTCTGTATGTGCGTGGCGGTTCGGAAGCGTTGTTCTTTCTAAGTCCTCGTCAGACCGATGATAGTGTGTAACGAATGGTGTCCGTGAAGTTTTTGGAGCACAACGTTACACTAGTTACAATGAATACCAGGTGAAAAGGAAAAGCCACGCCATAGCAAGGGGGAATTAGTGCAGCAGTCGAGTGCGTCAGTACTTTGATATAATGCAGAAAATTAAATCAATTGTTGAGTATTGGTACGGCGTCTGTATGTATTCACGTGAATTACTTAATTTATTTAAGTTACTGAGGTGTTTGAGCATGATGTTACAGAAACGGTCGCAACTTCCTAGCTAATTATTCCGTTAGTTCAGTAAAACAATATAATGCCACTTACAGCTTCGATGTTTCTCCGAGGCGGTGTCTTCACTTGGAGCAAGTACACTACCACGATTAGACATGATGCTGCTGCAAGAAAGCATAGTTTCCACGAGCAAACCCTTACGGGCATCAAGCGTCCTTTTCGGCGGCTGGCGAATAATCCCACGAGCGAGCTATGTCGCATTAGGTTCGCGAACTTTTGCGACGGAACGCAACGCCACCGGAGGGGAATGCGAAAGCGTCTCTGTCACCATCGTAAATGTCATGAATACATTGCCGTTGACGTATAATGCCAGCATCTACATCGTCGTCGGCTTCAAGCATCTGGTTGACAGGAGCCTAGTTCGTGGGGAGCTTGTGAAAGATAGGTGCATGCGTGCAATATTTAGTCACTTTGAAAATGTCAAAGAGTCGCGATTTTCGATGAGAAACAAAAATGTTGCAAATTAAAAAACGCTCATTAGGAGTCTTGATGGCAGGGCTAGTTGACACGGACGGATTGCTTGAAACTGTGTGGGGTACAAGGTAAAAAAAAAAAGAAAGAACAGTCGTATGTTTCATTTTTTGCCTTGTATCCCGTCAGTTGCGCAGTTTTGTACCAATGAACAAGTTGGAATCTATGTGAAGTGGGTAATTGAAGAACGTAGTTCAGTGAGTATTGAAGCATAGTTTAATAGCGTATGTTTATACGTTGCGTATTGGGGTGTATTTTGTATTTGTGTGAGGGGTACTGTACAGAATCTCTGGTTTTTTTTTTTGGTAATGCGTTAGCATTAGGAGTGTAAGAGTAGAAGTAAGCGTGTGTGTGAAGTTTGAGAAGCCCGTCACGTGGTATGGCTGGAGAGGGGATGGGAGTTGCACGTCGTCAGAAGCACCTCGCTACTCGAAGAGGCAGGACGTACGTCGAGTGAGATCCTGAGCAACACTTTGCAATGTGGCAAACGTGGTTTAGAGAGACTCTGAACCCCTTTTTATCGAAAAGAAATGTATTCGAAGCTAAAATAGGCTATTTCAGAAATACTTTCCGCAGGAAGTACTTCAATACACTCAGCTGAAGCGGATTTATTGGCAATCAAACACGGCCTTCATGGTGCTTCCGTTCCTTCTCATTTGAACAAAATACGACCTTGAGGAAATTGTTCTTTCTGCATTTCGGACTTGCATACGAATTTTCCACAGGCTCTGCAAGCCTATCATTAAAAACGTATCATATGGCACATCATCGCACGGAACAACAAGATATCGGATACTGTGATAATCTATATCAGAATGCTTTTGCAAATTTCTATGTAGGACATTCCAAAATAAAATGGCATCTGCACAATCAATAAAGCATTGTTCAATAGCTTGAGGCATGTCACAAAGGCGACAGACTAAGAATAATGTCAGCCGAATTGTTATAAACTTTTGATTAGGTGTTTAACTTCTCCTATCAAGTTTTTGTTGTGATAGAAGATGTTGCTTTGTACGCTTTTGTTGTATGTGCTTCTCGTATACCTGTGAACGCTTATGACCACCTGGTGTTCGTAGGATTTATAGGCTTATGCTCATAATTTCGCCGCTTTGTTCAAAATTTTGCTAACATTGCGCGCCCTCTCACCGAGCTTTTAAAAAAGGATGTCACTTTTGCGTGGGGACAGAGGCAGGCCGAAGCCTTTACAGCACTCATCAGACTCTTGACGAGCTCCCCAATTTTAGCCCATTTTGACCATTCAGCACCCATTGAAATCCGTACAGATGCTAGTGGTCACGGCATCGGCACTGTTCTTGCCCAGATTCAGCGTGGTCAAGAGTGCGTTATCGCTTACGCAAGCCGTCTTCTGTCCACCGCCGAGCGCAACTATTCTACCACGGAGCGGGAGTGCCTAGCGCTGGTTTGGGTGATAGCGAAGTTTCGCCCATACCTATTTGGCCGCCATTTCTGCGTAGTTACCGACCACCACGCGCTCTGCTGGCTCTCCTCGTTGAAGGACCCTACAGAGCATCTTGGGTGTTGGGCATTGTGCTTGCAAGAGTACACTTTCTCTGTGGTGTACAAATCCGGCCATTTACATCAGGACGCCGACTGCTCGTCCCGCCACCTTGTTGACCCACCGGAAGCCACAGACCTGGAATCTGACACAAGCGTTATGTCCATTTCTGGCTTCTTCAACATTGGCAATGAACAGCGCCGTGATCCCTTTCTGGGAACCATCATAGATCGGTTAAGCTTGCCAACTGCTTATCCTTCCCTGCGTCTCCTCTGTATGTCTGACGGAATCCTGTACAAACGTTACTTGCGCCATGATAGTGCTGACCTACTGCTGGCAGTACTGGGGTACCTTCAAGGCTTCGGGCTTCAGCAACTCCACGACGCACCCACCGCTGGGCATCTCAGTGTTACTCGCACCTTTGACCCGACCTCTACCGCTGTGTGCGCCGGTATGTGACTGCTTGCGACCTGTGCCAACGCAGGAAGCCCACGCACATGGCTCCAGCTGGGCTTTTACAACCCATCGATATTCCCACAGAGCCTTTCTTTCGCGTGGGAGTCGACCCACTTGGCCATTTCCCTTCCTCAACTAAGGGCAACAAATGGGTTGCGGTTGCAACAGATTACGCCACGCGCTTCGCTATTACGGGAGCTCTGCCTACAAGTTGTGCCACTGACGTCACGGATTTACCTACACAACGTCGTCCGGCACCACGGTGTTCCCTGTCAGCTTGTCATGGATCGCGTTGCTTCTTGTCAAAGGTCATTGACGATATCTTCTGCGTATGCTCTACTGAGCATCAAATAGCCACTGCTTACCACCCACAGCCTAAAGGTCTCACAGAGCGACTGAACATAATGCTTACAGGCATGCTAGCTATGTACGTTTCTCCAGACCACCAGTACTGGGACCTCGCCCTGCCATATGTCACCTTCGCATACAATTCGTGCCGCCATGACGCTGCATGTTACGCCCCATTTTATCTACTGTTTGGCCGTGATCCTGTTTTGTCCTACAGATTCCTATACAGTTCTCTGTTGACTTCTTGATTAAATACTGATCAATAACTACAGAACGTCAGACAACAGACACCAGAATGTCCCAAAATACGCCAGAGGGAAATTTTCTGTGCTAATTTTTAAAACTGGGAGGCTTTCATTTTTATAGGACTTCGTCTACAACTCAAACATAATGTGAAATAAAATTACGTTTGCACGAGTTTTTAACGCACACCAAACATTCGAAAGCGACGGTGCCGAGCTCGCCTGCAGCCTCTGCGATGACGCTTGCAAGTTTGCAACTGCAGCATATGACGCAGGGAGGGACGTAACTTCACTTTCCTATGTAATGGAAGAGCTTACCTAGCAAGTGATTTGTGTTCTGGTAGTGCTATAGGAAGGCCACGTATAGCGAGGATTCCTGTAGAGCAGCGTGCATACGAGGCGCGGCGAAAGTGCGGTTAAGTGCATTTCTCTTTTCTCTGGTCCCCTCTTTGTAGGTGCACTAAGTAGCGCCTCAAGCCAAGTCGGAGGCCGTGAAACTTCTTAGGCTAACAATGAGGTAAAATGCCTGTGAATGTCGCCATGTGAATAACCTTAAGTTACGCCGCAATGGGTAATCGTTCTAGCTGTCATTTACAACTCCGCTGCTCAACCACCTTCACAACGCGGATGGAATATCTTCGCTTCTTTTATTTCGCAGCTGAGATTTGAGTTGCCACCTCCCTGTATACCAAGAAAAGGTGGCACGAACGCTTTTAGAAAGCCAGAGTCACAAGATACCTTCATTGCAGTTTCCTTTTATTTAGTTCCCCGGCCGCTCAAGATCTCAAGTCACTCTATATAAAGGGCCTCAAACCGCTCAAGAAACAAGATTCTCTGGCATGCGTTGAGCTGAAAACATCTTTCTGCGACGTTTCTATGGTATATGAAACTGAATTTATTAATATCTAGAGCTATCGGCGTCAACGTGACTTCACAAGACTGGCGCCGAAATATTGCGAGGATGCACACAGAATTCGTCGCACCAGGGCACGGAAATTCGCGCACTGTGGGTTGGAAAAGAACGGAGAATTTATTTATTTATTTATTTATTTATTTATTTAGTACCGACAGTGCCCATTCAGGCATTGCTGTGAAGGGTACCGAAGAAAGACAAGCATAAGAATTGTAGGTTTACATAAATTCATGTCAGGGAAAAACAGATTATTATACGCCGACACAAAAGCACGCAGCCACGTCGGACACCCACGCTGCAGACGTCACATGTCACATGTGAAAGAAAAGGCACATAAAGTACAGTGATTACCACGATTCATAATGAAAAGGCAAAGAAAAAAGCAAATAATAAATCGCAAAAAAACGCGGTGATGAAGATACATGTACAAGGTGAAAAAAGAGGCACTAAAGGAAAAGAATTTCATTTGCAACTGGAATTCTTTATAGGTCTTGGTGATTGCTAGACGTAAACGCGAAATTTATCAAGCCTTAATGATCAAGAGATTCTGTCGTTCTTAATGCAGAAAAGAACATGTTAGGAGAAGAAATTCCTACAACTGAAGAAGGAAGTCGGTTCCACTGACTGATGGTTCCCGAGAAAAGAGAGCTGCTAATGGCCGGTTTATTATGTTTGTATTCGCTTATCTTTTATTCATGATCCTTGCGTGATGATGTGCAACTCTTACAAGGGCGTTTAACCATCGAAGAGGAGAAATGCATTTGAAATTAAAATAAAACTATTTCAGAAATACTTTGACCCAGAATGCGTTAAGCAGGATCGGAATTATTGGCAATGAAACACGACCGTCGCGGTGGCTCCACTCTTTTTTCAACGTGTTACGCTGACGCGATGCATCACGCCGTGGTGCAGTGCCAGTGGAGGCGGGAGCTGTATCTGTGCCCGCTCTTTGCACGTGTCACTTCAGCGTGGCCGCAGAATTCCTTGAACCATGCAATGCATAGCGTTCGCGTGTGCTCGAAGGCCTGACTTCGGTAATTTAGTGAGTGGGCCCGAGTCCGGCTCGGACCCGTGGCTTCAAGCCACAGTCCGGCCCGAGTCCGCGGCTTCAAGCCCGTTCCAGGCCCAAGCCCACCGAAAAACACTTCGGGCCGGACTGGGCCGGGCCCGGACGTTCGGGTCGGCCCAGGTCCGTTCAGTGCTCTACTTCTGAGTATTAAATGGGTTCGACTGTCCGCCGCGACGGCAACATTCCCGTGGAGGTGGTATTCAAAAACGTTACTGTAATTAAGTAAGTAGACCATGTATAAAAAAATAGCCGCCAGAGTGTTAAATTTTAATCAGGAACCATCGGCCCTAGAAGATCAACTCTGGGCAGTACAGTGGGCCGACGCCAAGCCAGGCTGAAGCCCACCCTATTAACTGGCCGTACAAAAATAAAGTTTTCACCACCTCGGCTACGGCGTCTCTCACAGTCACAGTGCGCCTAGCGAAGAACTATCAACTGCATTAGACAGAATGGACAATCGCCTTTTCTCGGACAACCGAAACCTCAGACACTGGTCCACACAGTTTTCAGCACAGAAACTGTTGAACGCGTCGTTGCGCATCATCAGTACGTGCGGACCAAGTGATTAACATCGCCTATTGTAGTCTATTACATCTCGTTAATGCGCAATTCTTCTGGATTTTCTTGTTTTATTTTAGCTCGTACCTTCGTCTATTAACATTGATTCTCTTTACAGCCTTACACAAGCAAATGGTCGGCAGCCGTTCTACACACTGGCTAACCAACCTGTCTCTCCTTATCTCCTTCCCCGCCCTGC
This sequence comes from Dermacentor variabilis, assembly GCF_050947875.1. NCBI lineage: Eukaryota > Metazoa > Arthropoda > Arachnida > Ixodida > Ixodidae > Dermacentor > Dermacentor variabilis. Next base: position 135,704,475 of record NC_134569.1, read on the forward strand.
TGTTTCTCTCGGTCGTTTAACACGTGACTCAACAAACATAGTCCCATGCTTGAAATAATCTACTAATGTCGTAGGGACTTGGCAGGCACAAGAAATGTTGCACCCTTTGTACGAATGCAGAATTTCTCAGTAGCGAAGCAATATCCAAAGTGTTTCAGCGAAAACTTTCAATTTTTTGTAACTGCCGTGAGCCGGTCTATTCGAAGAGGCTGGCATTACATGCAAAAAAAAAAATTGAAATGCATAATCGAATAAGTAGCCTAAATTTGTCAATTAAGTGTTTAACTAATTATCTTACAGCACATATTGCAATTTACAATTTCTAGCGGTTGAGACTGCAAAGCATATGCACTTGAAAAGAATTGTATGGATGATACTATTTACGGGATACCCGCTGTCAAACTTTCGGTAAAAATGCAGTGTCAACGTTCCACTTACTTCCTTAAGAGGAAGCTTCAGCTCGGGCCCAATTCCGACGCGGCCTATTCAAAGAGATGTAAAACGAAAAAAACGTTTTTCTGAAATAAACCTTGGACCGATTTCAATAAAATTTGTTGCATTTGAGGAAGAAAGTTACATTCTAGTCACTGTTAGAAGCGGAATTTCGATTTAGGGCCTGAATTTTGTTGAAATCATTTTCCAACATTCGAAAGTTCGAAAGAAATAGAAGCACGAAGTTTACAAATTAATTGAGAACTAAGAGAGATTGAGAATTAATTGAGAATTAAGAACAGATATCGCGGTTCCGCAAACGGCGTCCGTTAGATCATTCAAAGGGGCAGTGGCGTAGCAACAGGGGGGGCCGGGGGGCCGGGGGGCCGTGGGCCCCGGGTGCAAGGGGCCTGTTGGGGGGGGGGGGGTGTCATATACATCTGATAATACCCGGAACTTGTTGATAACCTCGCGTTCCTCGACTACGACCTGGGGGGGGGGGTGACAAAAGCCCTATGGGCCCCGGGTTCCAGAGGGCCTAGCTACGCCACTGCAAAGGGGGCAAATTATACATGACACATTATATATTACGTGAATTTGTTACGTTGTGTATAAGGGCTCTGCAAAAGCTGTAGTCACACATTACTAATTTTTTTGAGATTCATGTGTAACATATTAATTTTGTCCGCTTGGATGTACTATGAGATGCAATTCACAAAATCCTGATACCATTTTTCATTGCTGAGTAATGGAGTTGTAAACTTGATAGCTTCGTTTTCCGAAAATTTGCGATTTTTGCAAATTTTTAGTAACACATTTACGACGTAAGTAAAGAATTCAAAACCAACAGTCACTATATTGCAGGGTTTCCTCTTAAATTCAACAAACCTCGCCAAGTTTGGTGCAGTAGTTGCCGAGAAAAACGAATTCTCCTTTTACAAGTATTTAGATAGGAGCACCCGAGCTAAAGCTTCCTCTTAACAAAGAATTGTTTTATGCATTGAAGCACAAAGAGAGATAAGTCATAAGGGAAAGGTAGGGAGGCTAACGAGGCTGGGCCCGCTAGGCTACCCTGCATTGGGGAGCGGGAAAGGGGATTGAAAGAGGAGAATGACGAAAGAAGGTAACAGTCTACTGTTACGCACACGAGCGTGCACCACTGAGTCAGTCACAGATACAGGCTGGTGTATTTCAAGAAACGCACCAGCGCCTTTATGACCTTGCACATAACAGACGCACGAGGCCACGGGCCCAAGGTCATCTCCTCTGTGAAAGAGCGGTCGCCTAAGTGCTCCAAAGCTTTACGAAGGGCACTCCTCTCGTCATCGTATGTAGGACAGTCCCACAGGATATGTTTGGTCGTTTCTTCGACACCACATCTGCCGCAATCGGGACTGTCCGCCATTGCAGTTAGGAATGAGTGGGTGTTAGCGAAAGAAAAACCTACTGGCAAGCGGCACAGTAGCGTTTCTTCCCGCCGTTTATAACCAGGTAAAAGTTGCAATGTCATATGCGGGTCCATGGCATATAGGCGCCGGTTGGCGAGCTCTGGTGTGTTCCATTTTCTTACAGTAATAACATTATTATTGCTGCAAGAAATACGCGTTGCATCCGTTCTCGACAATGGTATCGAGTTGCTTTCCCATACATCATGTACCTCATGGGCAGCTTTGTCGGCACTTTCATCGCCAGCAATGTTACAATGCTCGGGTAGCCACAGAAATACAATGTCGTGGCCTCCGTCCACCGCTTGATGGTAGCGTAATCGTATCTCTGCTACCAATTGTTCATGTGGGCTGTGGTGTAGAAATGATAAGAGTGATTGCACGGCTGCCTTTGAATCCCAGAATATAATAGCCCAGTGAGTTGGTGCTTGTTGCTGCACATATAACGCTGCGCTACGTAGGGCGAAAAGTTTGGAGCCTGTTTGTTGTCATGTGGCTGATCTTGAACTTCTTGCTGATTGACATCGACGGAATGACTACCGCACCAGTAGAGCTGGTTAGAGTCGAATGGCTATCTGTATAAACGTGAACTCGATTGGAGTATGAATCATGCAGTAGATGTAAAGAGGCTTGATTCAGTGCAGAAATTGGCGAGCCAGAGTTCTTTCCAGCTCCTGGAATGGAAAGTCGAACTTGTGACTGCCGGAGACAAGGTGATCTTGCTGATGGTGTGAAATCGGATGGAATAGAAGATCGGTGCGAGGCTAAAATGCTCGAAAAAGTTGCATCAGGTCTACTTTCCGAGAGAGAAGCAAGGCGTTCAGACTGGACTTGGGGAAGGTGACGGAGATGATTTCTAAGGGTGTCTATGACAATATATGTATTGATGGGATGTTCCTTGGCGATGACAACTGATGCGGTTGTTGAAGCGCATCGCGGCAAACTCAGACATGTTCTAAACGCTTGAGTTTGCATGCTCTCAAACACCCTGAGATTTGTCCACTGGATGCTTGACAGCACCGGAGTGCTGTAATGCAAGAAACCCATGAAGACTGCTTTGTACAGTTGAAACATAGAACGCACTGACGGTCCCCATGCTTTTCCAGCAATGGCTTTGAAAAGGTGACGGACTGCGCGGAGTCTCTTTCTTGGGTAGGATACATAGGAGCTACAGGAGAGGACGCAGTCGAAAATCATCCCTAAACATCGATCGGTTATCCTGTACAAGATAGACTGGCCAATTATAGACACCGGGTATCCAGTTATCGATTTTGGCTTGAAGGCGACTTATGCGCACTTTCCTGTTGAAGTTCTGAGGCCTTGTCTACACGTCATCATCGCAGCCACTTGTAAACTTGCGCGAACCTGTGGCCGAGGTACTCCTGATGCTCAGGTGCAGATGTCATCTGCGTAAATTGACAGACTGACCGACTGTGGCAGAAATTCCGCCAGCCCAATCAATGCCAGGCTGAACAAAACCGGGCTCAAAACGCCACCTTGTGGAACACCACGGCTGGTGTAATGGTCGGAAGCTTGACGAACCTCGGTGACTGCAAAGAAGCTCCTTTCAGTCAGGTAGCTCCGAATGCATCGGAAAGTGCAGCCTCAGATTGCAGCAGCAACGAGCGCGGTAAGAATGGCTTTGTAAGAAACATTATCATAAGCGCCTCTTACATCTGAAAATAGCGCTACAGAGAGGTGTTCGGATTAGTTTTGTTGTTGAATCGCAGACACAAGATCAATGACGTTGTCGATCGAGGAACGGCTATGTCGAAAACCTGTCATCGTTTCTGGATAAACATTTTAATTTTCAAGAAACCACTCGAGGCGCGTGAGGATCATCCTTTCCATCAACTTGCCAACGCAGCTGGCGAGAGCAATAGGTCGATGTGATGTCAGTTGCAGGGGAGACTTTCCATATTTTAAGATTGGGACAAGATGCCTACGCTTCCACTTAGAAAGAACAACTCCGTTAAGATGACGCAGCAGGATATCTCGTACTTTATGGTCAAGGTGGCGAATAGCAGCGTGCCTGATGTTGTCGGGTCCGGGCGAAGAGAAACGCCTGCAAGTGGCTGGGGCAGCCTCCAGTTTTTCCATGCAGAAAGGTTCGTCCATTGCCGAAACTTGCAGGAAGGGAACACCGTAAAATTCAAGATCCTTTAGTAGCTCTGCGTCACCTGCAATCGCCTCACAAAACTCTTCCCCGACATCCACTTGTCTACAGCATTGGTGGAGAGCCAGTACCTTAAAGGGGTGGCGTTACTGAGGAGAAGAGCGAAAGCCTTGGAGAGTTCTTCATACGCGAGGGAGAGATTTGTGTGGGTCCAACGAGTTACAAAATGACTGCCATCGTTAGTTGTCTGATTTATCCATGCGACGACGTAATTTCTTCTCCGTGCGCCTGGCTTCCCCAAGGTGTAGAATCGGCTTGGTGCGTTATATATCCTCTCAGTGCGCCGAAGCACTGCTCGAGGCTTTTCTAATTCAAAGTCCGTGCGAATAGCTGACCATGAGAAGCAGAGCGTTGCAGCATGCATCGCGCACGCAATCACAAGCGCTACGCTACGTGCAAGGCCGCCCTTGCATTCAGCGTTCACAAAGGCTTCAAATGCAGGCAAATAAATTGCTCGAGAGACCATAGGGGAAGACATACTGCTTAGACATTTGATGGCAACGTAAGTAGGAATATGGTAATTTCCACGTGTTTCCAAGTCAGTAAGCCAGTAGACGCTCGAATTAAGGCATCGTGACACCAAAGTAAGATCTAAGCAGCTGCTCTACGCCGACTCTTTCGAATGTTAGGCTGCCGTCGTTGAAAAAGCAGAGGTCATGCTACGAAGCAAAAGATACCAGAGTCCTGCCTCTTAAATTGCATCTTGTACTTCCCCAAATTGGGTGGTGAACATTACAATCTCCCATGATTATCCAAGTACTGGAGGTCGTCATCAAAACATTTTCAAGCCTTTTGGAGTCTAAACGACTTGATGGGGAAATGTATGTGGCGATGAGCATGAAGGAGAGCCTCTTCTTCTTTATGCTAAGGCAGACGTACTGGTTGTCATCATGGGGAGGCACGGCCTGGGCTATGTAGGTGAGCTCCTTGTGAACAAAAACGAGGACCTTGCTACTTTTGCCACACGTAGCGGAAACAAAAGATTCGTATCCGGATAGTCTGAGGATGTTTGTCACGTTTTATTCACAGATGACTAGCACCAGAAACCGATTTACATATAGAAAGTGACGAAAATCGGAAATAGGTGATCTGAGGCTTCTCGCATTCCACTGAAGAACTGAGGCATCCTTGACTTCTTAATGAAAGGGTTGCTTCTGCAGAAGCGCATGCTTTCAAGCACAGGAGCGAGAGCATCCAGTACTTGTAAAGCGCATCGAGCAGTCGAAGTTTGTGCATTTCCCAAAAGTGTGCGAATCGCAGCCATTAGGGACTTCAGCAGTATATAACCACCTGCACATCCTTTCAGGCAACATGTCGGAATCAGGAGGTACGTTCGATGAAGGCGATGTACGCCGCTCAAGCTCAGCAGGTGGCCGTGCATTTGGCAGTGCAGGCCAGGCAACGTCTTAAGCACTTTTCTGGGCTTCTTTGTGATGCATAACGTTGCGGTTTGTCTCGTGCACTGATTGTTGTTCCACAGTTCGAAGTGATGACTCTGCTGGACTAGGTTGGCGCTGTGTGAGCGTGTATGTGTGTGTGCGTGGGGGGGGGGGGGGCTTTCACGTTCTTTGGCGAACGTCGGCGGTGGCGCAGGGAGCGTAGTTTTTTCACAGAAACGGCTGCTTGCCAGTGCGTAGACCCTTCCCTTACCATCTCCTTAAGTATACTCCACTCCGCAAAGTTCCAGACTTAATATCTCAAAACTGGTGTCATCCTAAGAATTCCTTCCAAGTGTATTCGCCTTGCGGTATCCCCGGCTAGAATTTGTAAATTGCAATATGTGTCATAAGGTGATTAGTTAAAAATTTCGTTAATTTTGTTAATTAATCGACTATTAAATTCAATTTTTTCGTGCAAGTAATGTTCGCCTCTTGGAGTAGACCGGCTCATGGACTAGAATTGTGCTATCGGCCACAGGAAGTTAAAAAAATCATGGATGTGTAGGCTTAAACACCCGGTATAGTGTCGTCGACGTCTCCACCATTCGCACAGCAAGCTACTGAAGCTGGCTGCATGCATCTAGGTTGAGTGGCTCGCTCTGGTAGCACACCATCCTGTGCCACGCGTGCTTCTAGGCGACTACCGATAAACTGCCGCGCAGAACTATAAGAGATAGGAAAGATAGCGAGAGAGAAAAGAAGAGTGAAAGGTAGGGAAGTTAACCAAGGACGTGCCCGGTTGGCTACCCTACAATTAAGTAAGGTAGCATATAAAGGCAGGGAGGTTAACCATAGCTAGTTCTAGTTAGCTACCCTACACGGAGGAAAGGGTAGGGGGTAAAATAGAAATACAGCGCAACTATAACGGCACAGTAACTCTGGGAAGCCTTTCGCAAGCTCTTAGAAATAAATATACAAAAGTAAGAAAGAAAGCCATAGTTGTTAATTCTAGGCTTTCGAAGGCACTGCTCGTGTGTTTGGCTACCATGCCAAAGGCCGTTCGCACGAATCCTTTTACCCAAGGCCAAATTTACCATCCTTAAAAAGGTACTCCGAGCCCTTAAGTGCTGCGTTCAGCAGATCCCGAGGTAAGCGCGCACCGACCACTAAACGTGACCGTTTGCTGCTGGCCGGCTCTCTAATGCGCATGGGAACGAAGCGAAACGATCCGCCTGCATCCAGTGAATAATGGGCGCATTGTCGCATGTGCAAGTGCGCCATTTCGCAGTTCTCAAAATGGTTACCATTAGCTTGCAAGCTTTGAGAATTGTTTTTTTTACGGCGCAGCTGTTTAACTCTATAGCCCCTGTATGCATTGATATGATCTCGACCGGGTGAGGTGGGTCTTCACCGCAAGAATCAGGAAACGACGACGAAGCCGCATATCGTGATAATCAAAAAAAGTAGAAAAGATTGTATTCACTTCATTGGTACATCGTTGTTACTCTTATCCGAGTCTTGAGCGGTTCTGATTAACACGGGGGCCAAGATGGCCTTAAATAACTCCTTGCAGTCTTCTGGTCCCCCCGTCGATGTTTTCTTGGTGAACCTGAAGAAGGATTAGTGCTTTCGTCAGGTTCTGTCGTCGACGACCTCCTGCCCTTCGGTTTGTCTTCTCTTCGTCCTTCCCTTTGTGTCAGCTCGGGGAATAAAAGGGGTGAAGCTGTTTCGGAGATGGGGCAATTATGTCGACATGGGGACGCCCACTTGAACGCTCTTCACACTTTACAAGTCGATGTCCAGGCTTACCGTACCAACCTTTTCTGGGACGAGGCAAATGATCCTGTCATAGGAAGGTACGCCTGAATGTCTCTCACACTTGACAGGTCGATCATAACAGCATCCCCCGCATACGTTCCCAGGGGGATAACCTGGCCGGCTTACGTCCCTATAGGCGACAAGAATGTGTGCGCCGATCCAGGAGACAGTGCAAAACGAGGCTTGCGTTCCCAGTGGGGTTACCCTGGCCGGCTTACGTCCGTATCTTGGCGCGTGAACAGAAATGCATGGGCCGATCTCGGAGAGAGTGCAATACCGGGCCGACCCGCGGTGTAGGTGAAGCGGGCTTCAAGCAGTCCGCCAACATCCAAGAATAAGTTTAATGTCTTGGGTCCAAATAGAATCACATACATTCGGCGCTGTAAGAAAAACACTCTATATATTAGAAAGTGAATTTAGTGTAGCAAGTTGGCCTTTATGCGCCTTATTTGTTTCAAATCCCGTCTGACGAATAATGAGAGGGGGAAAGAGCGCGGTGATGGCTCCTGTGCATGTGGCCTGCACTTCTGTGGTTATAACGTCACGCACATTCACCAATGCCCGTGCTCATTTCTGAGTGGAATGGCCGATAGCGCAGAGTGCAATGCCTTCGGTGTCCAGTTGACTATAGAACACCTGCTGGGCTACTGCCCATCTTTCAAAATGAAGGACTTGACCTCCAGACAACTTTAAACCAGTTAGACGGAAGATTTCTCTCATTAGACAAGATCTATAGGGACCATTGTCTCGCATATCACATATCACAACAACAAAGGGCCATGAAAGTTCTGCTGCAACTTTTGAGAGCAACCCGGACCGAGCGCCCATCCGTGATAGAGAACCGAGAATGGTAATGCGTTGACAACATCAACAGCAAACTTTCTCTTCTTCTCTTAATCTCTCCCTCCCCTTTTCCTTTACCCCAGTCCAGGGTTGCCAACCAGGCTCAGTGCCTTAACCCTGCCTTAACCTCATCCATAACGTGCCCCCTATTTCAACGAAACGTAAAGGTGACTGGTGTAACTCACTAAGGATGCCGCAGGCGACGTGTATAACGCATCACTATTGGGAGGAAACGAGGGTTCAATAATCCTTTGCAAAGTTTATAGTTATTTCACATATATCAATGTTCTGCCACACATTAGACATCAGATGCCCGCAATTTTCACGATATATGAATACGCTGTGAAGTAAGGTACTCTCGGGGACATCGGGAAAAATAGTGCGTCTTGGCCGTATAACACTTTCGAGCATTCTATGAAGGACTTTTTCATCATATAGGCCCCACCCATTTTTGCCCACATATCTAACTACGCGTGCTTACAAGCTACACCATTCTACTGGTTTTTGCCATATTTAACCTTGGTGACAAAAACAGGAGCCGAATTCACAAAGGCTTTCGTTGGTAAGTGGTTCTTGCCATTGGCTGTCCACTTTCGCTAATTATCAAGATTGACTAAAATACATTGTCACGAAGAGGAAGGAGGGTGGTGGTATGGTGAATATCATGATGATGAGGGCTACTTCCCAACGTGGAGTAGCAGGCTAGAGGCACTTCACTCAGGCCGACCTCTCCATCTTTCTGCCATTAAAAAACGTCTCTCTCTTGTCACACACACAAAAAAAAAATCTACTGTAAGGGTTCTTTCGTTTATATGGGCCCAGTTCTCTCAGAACAGCGGGCTAAATTCTATGCATTTGTAAATAATAATAATAATAATAATAATAATAATAATAATAATAATAATAATAATAATAATAATAATAATAATAATAATAATAATAATAATAATAATAATAATAATAAAAACTATAATGTCTTGGAGCGTTTGAAAACTATACTTACTGCAAAAATCTGTAACTAAGCCACACCCTTTGCACTTCGTCTACCAATTACCCATGATCGTCCCCTTTTCTTCACAAAATACGCGTGTAAACAAGGTGCCTCGTTTAGATCATCGATGACACCTCGAAAACCTACTACGAACCTCGCATATAGCGCACGAAGATGGGAAGTAAACGAGGATTCAGTAATTAACATATTTATTTGCAAAGTTCAGAATTTGCGGAGAAGTTTTAAAACTTCGCCACGCTTTACCACTTTTTACCAATTGGAAACTCGGTGTGTCGTATAGTGCCGTCGGGACACTGGGAAACGTAGCTGATGACGGCTGTACTTTCGAACTCTTGATTAAGAATTTTTTTGCAATAACGTCATTCAACTGACGTTCTTCAAACTTTGCCCACTGGATGGATGGATGGATGGATGATTGTGGCTCAACCCTTTGAATCGGGCGGCGGCGGCGCGCGCCACCTAGCCTTTAATGGTTCTATATGCATGCATACCTATGTATTTACTGCTTTACTTTTGCGCTGATATTGTCCACCAATCAGATAGCCTCCGTTTAGTTATTTCTACCTGTTCAAAGTCTATTCTACTTTCACTGTCTTTAAAACCCAAGGCTTTGAATAGTTCCCCGTTAGATTCAACTGCAGGGTGAAGTTGTTTACAAGCAAGTATCACGTGTTCCGCCGTTTCCTCCTCCTCTCTACACGCCTCGCACACCAAATCTATCTCCTGGTATCTGGCTCGGTACGTTTTAGTCCTCAGTACACCTGTCCTGGCTTCGAACAACAATGAGCTTCCCTTAGAGTTATCGTAAATATTTTCTTTGGCTATTTCTTGCTTAAACGTCCTGTATGTCTCCAATGCCGATTTGGTTTGCATCTCTGTACTCCACATACCCCTCTCTGCCTCCTTAACCTTTTTCTTGACAGATGATTCCTTACTTGTTCCCCCGCTACTGTCCAAGTATTTGCTTGTCAATTTTCTAGTTCGCTTCCTCCACCTCGTGTCAACATTCCTCGTGTATAAGTAACTGAAACCCTTCCTAGCCCACCGAATTTCCCCCATTTTTCTCAATCGCTCCTCAAATGCTATCTTGCTACTAGCCTCTCTGCCCTCGAAAGAAGACCATCCCAGATCCCCCTGCACTCCAAGATTTGGTGTCTTGCCATGTGCTCCCAGAGCGAGCCTACCCACACCACGTTGCCTAATTTCCAACTGTTGCCGGGTCTCTGTTCTAATACATAGAACTGCATTTGCAAAAGTCAGGCCTGGTACCATTACCCCCTTCCATATCCCTCGTACTACCTCGTACCTATTGTAGTTCCACAGTGCCCTACTCTTCATAATCGCTGCACTTCTGTTACCTTTAGTCGTTAGATATTTTTCGTACTCTGTCAGATACTCAATGCCATTATTTATCCACACCCCAAGGTACTTGTATTTATCGACTATCTCCAGCGTGGCCTCCTGTATCTTATGCTCGCCGCAACTGTTACCATTAAAAATCATGACTGCTGATTTTTCTTTGCTAAACCTCAAGCCCAACCTGTCTCCTTCTGTACCACATATGTCCATTAATTCCTGCAGATCTTCTGCATTGTCAGCCATTAATACAATATCATCCGCGTACATCAGTCCTGGTAATGACTGTTCAATCAATTTTCCTTGCTTGAGAAATGATAGGTTGAAGCCGAGTCCGCTTTGCTGTATTTTGGCCTCTAGACCTTGTAGGTACAGCATAAACATCAGAGGTGACAATGGGCACCCCTGCCTAAGCCCCCGCCGAATCATCACAGGCTCCGAAACCTGCTTTTCCCATTGTATAATCACCCGGTTACCTTTATAGATATCTTTTAAGAAATTGGTTACTCCATCTTGCACTCCTAAAGTTTCCAGAATGCCCCACAAGCCCTCTTGAAGTACACTGTCATAGGCTCCCTTGATGTCCAAAAAAGCCAGCCATAGGGGTCTGTGTTCCTTTTCAGCTATTTCAATGCAACTTATCACAAATAAGACGCCCTCTATGTCGCCCGATGTTCAACTTTTTGGCGCGTTGAGTCGTTTCACCACCATGGGCAACCTTGCTGCGGGGTTCGTAAAATGCGCTTGTAAACCTCTGGAACGCTTTAATAGCAATTCTTTTTCTACGAAGCTAGCGATTAACTTACACACTTCAAACTTTCAGTTCACGTCATCAATGAGATTTCGCCAAATACAGAATTATACAGCATTCTTGATAAATACAGAGTTACTGCCATTCTTTTTCCTCTTTTCATGTCAGCGGCGAAATTTCGTAAACGCTTCATATAAGACTTTAAAATAAAGGCAGAAAATAACCGTTGAGCCATTTCCATTAAGCCCTTAATTAGTCCACACACTTCAACATGTTCGCGCGCATATCCTCTAACACGATCCTCATTTCCTCTAAATATGAACTTGACAAATGGTCTAGCTTTTTTTTTAATTTTTATTTTCGAAGACACCATGAAAACGCGCATATAGCGTTCTTGAGCGCTTCTATGTATAATGGCACTAAAAGTTTCGCCGCTAAACACTCGTCGCCGAACAAATACTTCAATATTTGAGGCTTGAAGCCGTAGTCCCTGCAGTGGTTCATAGCCAGGCCACTTGCTTTTCTCTCATTTTTGCTTTCCCAAGCGCGCACTGCAGGAGCTTCGGGAATAACGCGTAAGATACACTCGTGTAACGCTTGTGACTGCCGTGTTTCCTGGAATATCTTCTTGCGGTTCACTGGGCCGCCGATCTGCCACTCTCTTCCTTGCACACTCTTGACGTAAAAATAGGATACGCAAATACGTGGCCGTAATCTGCGACCCATGAGCACCCCTTTTCGTTTACAATTGAAACGCAGCGTCATGCCGGTACCGAGCACGCGATGTGCCGCTTCAGCTGCTGTCGCGCTATGCGCCAGTGTTACTAAGGCGCACTATAGAGCTGATGGTGAAGGAAGTGAATCAATTGACCTTGCGGTTCGGCTCGCCCCATCGCGAGACTTCGGACGAGGAAGACGGAAAAGCAATAATAATAACGATAAAACAACTGACACAACACAGCGGAGAGTTGTTGCAGCATCATGTGTCGTTAAGGCTAGCGAAATATATACAAAAAGAAAAGGAAAACGGCAAAATAACGCTGGCAGGTCGAGGAAAAGGAGAGTGAAATTGACGCAGCACGATCGCCCGTGTATAGGAGGAAATAATAGGTACCAAAGTGGCGCGATTGATGGGCTGCGTTGACAGATTAGGCGGACATTTGAGACGGAAAACTTAGGCACGGTGTCAGGTGTATGCGCCGAATAAATACAGGAAGGTGTAAGGCGTTGCGGCAGCCGAGTTTCCTCGAAAAAGGTTGTTTGTTTCTGTGTTTATCCTTCCTTATCGTGAGTTAGCGGTCTTTAGGTACACATAGCCGATCGGTACCATAAAATTAGCAGATGAAGGCATCGCGGTAAAAACCAACCAACCAGCCATCAAACAACAAGGAAATAAATAAACAAATAAATTACAAAGAACGTTATAGAAGGAGAAGAAGCAAAGTAGAATGACAAGATGAAATTACGCGGATTTCGTACCATGGGGAATCAACGTTACGGCAAAGCTCTGTCTCTGTTATTCTCTCTTAATAAGTGTTGCCTGTGACGTATATATCCCACGTGTTATTTTCTCTTCGCCCTCGCGCCTTCTTTTCGTCGATGTCACGCATGTTTTGACGGCATGCTCGCCTTACCCTCGGAAATGTCAGCGATCGCCGCTATACTGGCCGACGCTCCGCCTCATTTTTCTTTTTCTTTTTTGCTCGTGGCGACGTATGCCTGCGCGCCCGTGTTGACGTCATATACGAGAGCAGTCTGGCGCGCGTGACGCGCCGGTTCTTCCCGATATTCTAACGGTTGATGACTCGCACGGCGCCTTTAAGGCCACGACAATTATACGGACACACGACACGCGTCTGCACCGTCGACAGCGTCACCGTGGACGTAGTCCCTCGTGAGATGTGTGGCGTATGTTCGTCCAGCCCGCCGCGCAAGAAGACCGGTGCGGGCTGCCTTCTTGCGCGCCCACTGATGGAGGTCACATGATCTGCTTAGTTCTGGAGCGAGAACTAAGCGCAAAATCCGGCGTCGGCGTCCCGCGTCGACCGTCTTGTAAGCGAAAAAATCTTTCCGGACCACCGAATCATGCCCCACCAAGCAGGCCCTCCGTGCAGCGCAAGGACGTTACTGAACTAATGAATTTCTCAAAGTAAAAATGTGTCAGAAAAATCGTAAATTACGAGTTACACACAACCTACAGACATGATAGCGCCGGAATGTAATTTGAATATACGAGAAAACATAATTCTGTTACGTGGAAACTCAAACACAAACCCCCTTTTCAGCGTTTCTACCATTCATAGAGCGGCGCGCCTGGTTCCTTGCAATACCATCCAGATGGCGCTTGCCTCCGCGCATCCGCGGCCCATGCAAGAGGCCGCGTTTCTACCAGGAAGCTCGCCTTCTTGCATATTGTTCGCTGCCGGCGTTTCCTGCTAAACGTTACAGTTATACACAAGCTGCAGACGCCGAGGAGCGTCAATCGGGCATCTTTGAATGCTGTCGCGCGCGTTTTAAAAGGCGAAGCTTAAGCGTCCTCTAAATTTTTATATCTCGTATTTGCACGAGCCAGAAGGTCCCCATGGAGAGATCTGGGGACTTTTGCTGGATACTCTTGCTTCTAATGTATGTTTGCCTATAGGCATACTACACAAGACGGCGCGCTTTGCTTTTTCTTTAACCACCGCTAATACTAGTGTTCAAACGGGATCATAGCGGCCGATACAGAGTCCGTAATGGCGAAGCGGCGGCTGTTTGTCGTCGGTGGTTGAGCCGTGTCACTGGGGTGCACGTAACATTAGATTGGCCGCTTCGCAGTGCACCTTCGGCGCTCTGCCATATCCCGGGTCGTCGGCGGCGACAGGTGGCCATAGTATTGCCCCGCTCTTTGTATGCTCCGTCCAGCCATGAACATGAACTTCAGTATGACCTGCAAATTAACACATTACAATAAAACAAGTTCACAGTAACCACGTGAAGTTGTTAATCAGTATGTAGCGGCTAAAGCGGCATCTTTCTAAGCCCCCTCCCCTCCCCTCGTGATTCTATGCTCTTGGCAGGAACCATCCGTGTCAGGTCTGGTGGTGAAGCATAGAGGAAAAGAACATCTACTGCAGAAGTCAAAGGTTTAAACGACACAATAATGCCAAAATCAATTCAAAAAAGAAAACAAATTCGGGAGAACACTCTGTATGTCGGCGTGACACTGTCCATGACTATGTAACGCCTTCGCAGGCTGTGTTACAGCGCCCACAAAAACGGCTCTGTATGCGTGCGTGTGCGTGTGCGTGTGTGTGCGTGTGCGTGCGTGTGCGTGCGTGTGTGCGTGTGTGTGTGTGTGTGTGTGTGTGTGTGCGCGTGCGTGTGCGTGCGTGTGCGTGCGTGTGCGTGCGTGCGTGTGCGTGTGTGTGTGTGTGTGTGTGTGTGTGTGTGTGTGTGTGTGTGTGTGTGTGTGTGTGTGTGTGTGTGTGTGTGTGTGTGTGTGTGTGTGTGTGTGTGTGTGTGTGTTCTTCTTTTCCTCTCATCTTTCGCAAACGTTTTTCCCATCCGCGGTACAGGATAGCCAACCGGAGATATTCTTTGGTTAAACTCACTGTCATTGCTTCTCTCGGCGTGAAAAGGCTTCGTTGAAGAGATGCACGTACGTACACAATGGCACACACTCCGTTACTCAAGTTCAATCGATGGTTGGTTGACACAAAGCAGCCCTTCCGGTTTGACCAGGTTTTAACAGGACGTGTTTCGGAATGCAGTTGAAAAAAACAATACCCTTTCACTTCAGGAGGTACACACATTTAAGTACATTTTGATGAGGCCGACCTAAATAACGTACACAGTACAAAGGATCTGGGAAAATTGAGTCCACTAGGGCAGCAGAAGTTGCTTGTGAACTTGCAGTGAAAATGAACTGCAGGTTAAATTTGGATATCAAGATAGAAATTAGTCAATGACTTCCTTAAGAAAGCCCCAGGAAGCCTGTGGGACATCTTTGACATCTGACCACACTAGTACATTGCGAAGATGATGAACTAATCGGAGTTGCAACAATTCACGCAAAAACGGATTGCCATTTTCTCAAAAGAAAAACAGGCAAGCAACAACTTGCCTGACGAAGAGATGGACTAATCCTAGGCTACCAGGTTCGAGGGGGAGGAACAGATTATCGTGCCGCATCTATTCACAACACGAGATTATTAGCGTATTTTTCCTTGCATGATACGTTTTGCCGAGTTTTCATCTCAGCGGACATGTGCAACTTCTACGCGTCTTTGTACCTTTGATCAGCAGGCATATTGTATTTGCTGTGATGTCTTGCTTTTTTTTTTATTGTACTCGTCGAGTAGGAACGGCAATCTATAAAGTCTGTACGTTTCACACGCTTTCTATTGCGCAAATAAGAAAGCAGGAAATAGTACGTGAGAGGCGAGCATGTAAATAACTCTCTCTTTCCTGCGCTTTACCCCATTCGGGGCTTGGTAATTATAAGCCGTCCTTGTCGCAGAAAATCTGTTATCCCGCATTCGGTGTCCGACCTTCTTACGGTAAAAAAGATTTTTGAACCACACTTTTCCAGGCCATCCATGTGACGCAAGGAATTTACTGAAATAATTGAATTTCTCAAGCTAAAATACGTTGAAAAATCGTGAACAACGACATACGCACAGCCTACAGATATGATAGCTCTCGCATTGTAATTTGAATATACGAGAAAACGTAATTGTGTTACGCGAGAACAAAAATAAACCCCTTTTCCAGCGCATCTACGATTCACAGACCGGCCGCGGCGTCCACCATTTGCGCACGACGGCGGTTGGGTGTCTCCGGAGCCACGGAGCGGAGCACCCGGTTCCTTGCAATGCCTCCAGCTGGCGCTGACCTCCGCAGCATCGCGGTCGACGCAAGGGGCCGTGTTTCTACCACAAAGCCCGTCTTCGCGCATAGCGTTCCCGGCCACGTTTCCCGGTAAACATTACGGTTACATACGCTCCAGTTTGCCGGGAAGCGTGAGAAGCAGTCTGGGATCTTTGAATGCTATCGCGTTCCACTATTAAAGGCGAAGCTTAAGCGTCCTCCAATTTTTTTTTTTTTTTGCTGACTTTCAGCTCTTAACTGTGCCGTCTGCGAAAGATATTTGTTGCTAAACGTTGTAGCAAACTTTAAATCAGTGTTGTCTTATAATGAGCAGTTACTGACGTGTTCTGACTTAACGTCACAGAACGGCTTAACGTCAAAGAGCCACCGCGCTGGAGGCAGCCTAGAATGTTTACAGCATGGTTGTGTGCGGCAGGGTGCTGCAGCCGGACGTGACTTTGTGACTATAGCTCATGCATATAGTAAATGGACAAGACCAGGTTAATTTGTTTCTATTTCTGTGCGTCCGCGTATTAATTTGCAGACGTAAAAGTCCACGGAAGACGTTTACGTCTTTCCA
The DNA here is from genome assembly GCF_050947875.1 of Dermacentor variabilis. Taxonomy (NCBI): domain Eukaryota; kingdom Metazoa; phylum Arthropoda; class Arachnida; order Ixodida; family Ixodidae; genus Dermacentor; species Dermacentor variabilis. The sequence continues at coordinate 135,721,118 of NC_134569.1, forward strand.
TGTGTCCATTTGTTGTAAAGAATAGAAACTGCGTTTACGTCTTTCATATACCGTGCCAACTGCTCCACAAGAGAGAACCTTTTCTGTCTTTCTTTTTTCGTGCACAGTGGCATGATCGCAAAAGGAAAAGCGTCCCTTCTGCGTCAGGTGAATGTTCATTCATTCATTCATTCATTCGCTCGTTCGATTCCGTAGCCTTGTTGCGAAGAATTTCATTTATTTAGCGATAGGCAAGACTATGCGTAGTAGTAATTGATTGTTTATATTTTAATAGAAAAACACACGAAAAATTCGGCAGAGACACATAAGAATGCTTAAATGTGTGAACGCGAAAGCATTATGCCGTTTGTAGATCTCGGAACGCCATGAACACGATCATGCTATACATTCATGCGCCCCCTCCTCCCCGATAGCTGCGACGTCGGCGATTTCTTCGCACCATCTTTCGGTCTTGCCGACTACGACTGATTTTCACTCAATGGGGTATATGATGCTTTCGCATTAATAAAGGAAAAGAAAGGGAATGAAGCGACTGCATGTTGACCTTTTGGTAACCGCCTGGCGTAGGCGACCGACACCTGAACAGGCGACAAAGCGTGCTGTGCCAGAAATTTTATGCAGTGACCCTTGTTAAGAACGTGGAGGTGCTGTTAAGAACGGCCCAGCTGAGGTGGAAGTTTTGCCAGCCAGTTGCGACAGCGGCGTCAACTTTCTTGGAACGCCACCGTTACGCTCTGGTCTCGTCGCCGTTGTGACTGAATGCGATCAGCGGACCAACTATTGTTACTGAGCCCGCCACCGCCGCCCTGGTCTGCCGCGAGCGGGGGAGTGCTCGCGGGAACGTAGTTCGAGGCTCCTTCCCACGCTCCGTCCAAGACGCAAGACAATGGGAACCCGGCTGCGCTGTGGGGGTCAGCTCGGGGAATAAAAGGCACCTTTTCTGACACAAGCCCCGAGTTCTACGAAGTCCGTTTGACGTCGGCTCCGGACCGTGAACCTGTGCGGAAGTGTGTGTGTGTGTGTGTAAGCCGTACCGCAAAGAGGCGGCTTGTTTACGATGACTGGACGAACGTTTCCGTCACCTTGGGATCGAGGGGGAGACCGAGTGTTTATAAACCGCTGTTGTGCGGATGCTCAGTGTACTTTTCTCAAGCAGCCATGGTAGACTGATGTACTTTTCTCAAGCAGTCATGCTAGACTGATGTAGATACTGTAAATAAACCCATATTCCTCATTCTCGATGAGAAGCAGTCCTTCCCTTCATCAACGTCCTCAGCGTAGATAAGTTGGACAACGGCATGGGCCAGCTACCTTCTAATTCAAGCCGCACTCCAATCTTGACAACGGGTTACGAGCGATAGGATTGAGCCCACAATCCTAACTCCCTACTACATGGCTGCCTCCATATGTAGCTAGCTTTCGCATGGACGCTAGATGAGAGCAAAATCAAGAGCGTAAGACACATAGGTCAAGAACAACAGCGATTTATGGTTAACCTGCTGACTAAGCCATATGGTTCTGACATCGCTCCCATCCATTACCGCGTTGCTTTAGTCGTAGTAATGGTTGTATGAAAACTCGCACTTTCGGCCGAAAGGCGAAGCACGATCGCGATAGCAAATTAGTAGACAGCTATGCGAAATAAGGATAGTAGATTTATCGGCCGCATAAACTTGCAAACATTCGCTTACAAACTAAATAAACAAGGATGGTGTCAGGCGTGCACAAGCAAACATGAACACATCTCACTCAATGAACGCGGAAGCTCGCTGTCAAAACGTCGCAGTGAGGAAACGCGGCAGCAGCAGAGAGCGAATTGACCTCCGTGCTGCCCCTCGCTTCAACGCGAACTAAGAGGCGAAAACACAGCTCACCGGAAACTATCAACAGTCGGCGCACTTTGTCTCCATTGCCGATCGCTTTAAAGATAGGGCGCGCGCGGCCGCGACATACGCAGCATCCGCCGGAGTATGGCACGCCCCCCTCCCCTCCCTCTAGTACCTTGTGCGCGACGGAAGACGGCGCGCTTCTTTCCCGCTATGCCCCCTCCCTCTGGTGCCTTGTGCGCCACGGAAGACGGCGCGCTCCTTTCCCTCTACGCCCCCTCCCTCCCTCTGGTGCCTTGTGGGCGACGGAAGACTGCACCCTTCTTCCCTGCTTTGCTCTCTTGCGCGCGCGAAATTAAGCCGCTATCGTCAGCTCACCCTCACACGCTTTCACACGCGCATACCGCACACGACGTGCGGCGACGATGTTATCGCCCTTGGACTTCATCCGGAACATCACAGCGACGACGACGACCGAAATGCACCTGCAGTGGCCATTTAATTGCTGTCGCAATAAAAAAAAACTATTTGTTAACATCGACTGGCTAGCTGGTCACGCCACGTTTTACGGTTTCTTACGGAAGGCGGAAAGATGGCTGGGAACGTGGCGATGGTTTATCTGTTGCCTCCTGCTGACCTTTTTTTTTCTGCGCTGTGTTATGCTTTTTATAGCACTTCTACATCTTGTCTTCATGAGGCACCATTTTTCTTATTCCCTCTTTATTTACCGTCTTCCTATTTTCCATATTTATTTCATTCCTGCGGCCAGCCTTTCCCATGGCGTTCCTTTTTTTTTTCTTTCTGTCTATTTGTACGTTTACACCTTTTCAAATTAAAGAATAGCCCAAAGTCATTATGACGTGATCACTGGGACACGCGAAGCATTTTTCCCCCTTGACATTCAGCGGTCGCGTTTACTAATATATGCGATCACTCGCACATGCGGTTGCAGGAGATACGCATCTTGAAAGATTACTCTAAACTACACATGCGCCGTCGTTTTTGCTTGGACCTGCAGGATAAGCTACGATCTAGAACTGATGTCGCCAATTTAGTGATTTTGTCGCTGGATTAAGCGAAATTTTAGTCTGTTTAGTGACAAATCTTTCTGCCCAGTGACCGGCGACCTTTTTTCCTTTTTTTTCCTTTCTTTATCGATGTAACAGAACAATTGGCGACATTTTAGCATGTACGAGGTTAGGAAAGTTGCCTCAAAAATGCCCTTCTATAACGCACTCTATTATTCAAAAGCTATACATGTAAGCGGTCGAAATTGGCTGTACAACGCATGAGCTCCGTGGCAATGATGAACGGACGGTTGACTTCACATCGGTGCTCTTCACATCGTACTTCACACTGTGCTTCACAGCACGGTGGCCTTCAAAATATTCATAAGGTGCTCACAAGATTCATGTTTTTTATTTCTGCTTGGCTTTTTTTTTGTTTTTTTTTGTTTTAAATTCTTTACAAAACCTTTTCGAATGGGCTGAACGCTGCGGGATCTGTACTTTCACTAAATACGTTCGATTGGGGCGGGGGGAGGGGAGGGGGGCGACGCAAGGGTAGCAGTAAATAAATTTACGAAAGACCTATTGTGCTAAAATTTATGGTGATATTTGTTAGAACACAGCTAGTGTAAATAAGAGAGATCAACTGCAGGGAGGCGTATACGTTACAGCCGTTGGGCTCGTTCACGCTAACCTAATGGCTTTGGGGCAAATAAATAGTGCGTGGAGCATTCAGTTGGATCAAGCCGCGGAAGCACAGCATTTGACCTCGCCGCGTAGGCATACGACCAAGTGCGTGTCACAGAATTTATCGCTCCTTTCAAGAGCGTCAAGAAGTAGATGCGGAGAGATATGTAGACCATGGTCTTTTCAGTGCTAGGAAGATCAGATTACTCGTGCGTTTCTTTAATATCGCACTGCATATATTGCATATATGACCACATTCTCAAGGTAGACGCCCAGTTTCAGCTGTTATCGTCCTTTGTTGTGTCAGCTATTCGCAAAGTAAAAGCCCGGTACACACTGCCGGTAAACTAATTGTTTATTCTTCGCCTGCGTGGACCACAGACAAACGTGAAACGTTTGGCCAAGTGATTTAGGCCACGTTAGCCTATATTATCGGGTTCCAACAACTCAATATGTACTAAGAAGCTTTGGCGGCCACTTTGCTGATACTGCAGCAAGATTTAGCGCAAATTTAGGGACCTTTTGTCTCACTTGAGCTTGCTGTAGAAGTGCTGACAACACTGCCTAGAACGAACCCGGCGCCAGCGCCGTGCGATAAGATGTTTTGCGCTTTCTCTACGACTCCCGCCACGAAGCAAAGAAGCCAGGATCGTTGTGGCGCTCGATGTCAAAAAAGCGTTTGACACGATCTCTCACGAAGCAATCCTCGAAGGTCTGGAAGACATAGGTTGCGGAGGAAGGGTGTTTCGGTACGTCCTTGCCTTCCTTCGCGACAGGAAGGCAACGATTGGGTTGGGCAGTACGCGCTCTGACGTCTTCGCGATGCCCAACCGAGGAACTCCACAGGGCTCAATCTTGTCGCCTATTCTTTTCAATGTCGGGATGAGGCGACTGGCCCTAGAACTCGAGCAAGCACGGGACCTCGGATGTACGATCTATGCCGATGACATAACGTTGTGGGCACACCGGGGTTCCTACGGAGAAAAACAAGACCTATTACAGGAGGCCATTAACAAGGTAGTGAACTTCACCAAGCACGCTGGTATGACGTGCGCACCCGAAAAATCAGAGTTCATGTGCGTACGCAGCAAGCGTCATAAGAAAACTACCACACCAAGGATAGACTTACATCTCGACGGCAAGGCCATTCGTGAAGTCGCCCAAATGAGAGTGCTTGGCCTGCTTATCCAAGAGAATGGCAACGTCGATGCCACAATTCGGAGCTTAACACCAACCGTTAAGAGTGTGGCACGTATGATATGGCGAGTTGGACGCAGCCACAACGGGCTCGCGGAAGAAGAAACTATTAGGCTGGTGCAAGCATTTGCGATTAGCCGCATTACTTACGGCCTGCCGTTCCAAAAACTTAACCAAACTGAAATGAAGAAGGTGGACACCCTTATCAGAACGGCATACAAATCTGCTCTGGGACTCCCGAACACAGTCAGCACGGAGCGCCTGGAGCGATTGGGTATTTACAACAAATATGAAGAACATGCCTCTGCAGTTCTGATATCGCAAAGAGAAAGGCTGAGCTCTACGCCCCAGGGCCGCTCTATTCTCCAAAGACTGGGATACAACGCTCGACCCTTATTCTGCGGAGACGAAACAGACTTGTTGTCACGAGATTTGAGGGAGCACGTCCATGTCTCACCTATACCACGAAATATGAGCGCCAGGTACCACGCAGGCCGCAGACAGGCCAGGACGAGGACTCTGCAGAAGCGATTCGGCAAGGATCCGGCCGTCTACTACACGGACGCGAGTGCAACCACTCGCAGGGACTTCTACGCGATCGCCGCAACCAATAGAGTCACCACGATAACCGCTACGGTTAAGACTACCTCGGTATGCACAGCAGAGGCAGCGGCAATAGCGCTGGCGATACGAGACGCCGACTTTAAGGGTCAGTCGGCTCATGTGCTTACAGACTCGCAGGCAGCGTGTCGACTCTTTATGCGGGGAATGCTACCGCGCAGTGCCCAAAGAATACTCGGCTCACGACTGGACCTGGACCACGGCATTACATGGTGCCCCGCGCACAACGGACTCGACGGGAACGAAAGGGCAGACCGCATAGCTCGAGGAAGCAACGACCGAGCAGCGGCCAGAACCCTAGAGGAACCACTGTCCGCAGTGCGCGACATATTAGAGAATCAGAGGAGGGAGAGACGGACCTACGGCCCTCCGCACTGCAAACTAAATAGAAGACAAGCCCAAGACTGGCGTCGCATACAAACCAATTCATACCCGCACCTAAACCTCTTACACAAGCAGCACCCGACATATTACACCGACACCTGCCCGTGGTGCGGCGCGAAACCCACGCTGGCTCACATAACGTGGGAATGTACGGCTCGGCCAAGCACCGTCAATTCACCTTTTCTCAGCGTCACAGACTTCGTACGGCAGTGGGAGGCACTACTCGCACGCGAGGATCAGGGGAGCCAGTTGGCCCTCCTGGACCAAGCTCAGCGAGCCGCAAGAGCCAGTGGAGCCCTGGACTGAGGGCCCCACCCAGACCTGCCATAACTCCGATTAACTGAGCAATAAAGTTTTTTCTCTCTCTCTCTACGACTCAACCGGACGGCCTAGGTAGTCTCTAGCCTGTTCGCATACGTTCCGGTCGTGCGTTTTGTGCGATGCTTAATAATTTTCTATCTGGATATGCGCGCTAGCTGAGTAGCCATTCATGTTCTTCTCAATATTACATTGAAAAGTCTTCCTCCTACGTTTTCCAGAACAATGGCGTTGCAGATTAGTCAGTGTCCGAATGCCCACTGGCATGCCACGCAGTTCCACGTAAGGCAAGTTTCTAGCACATAAATCACAAAGTTCCGTAAATTCGCTTAACAGCGAGATCAATTCTGCAGACCTTCGAGCTCTTACATGTCATTTTTAGTAAGAAAACCTAGACTTGGTGAAATGCTTGGTGAAAGCGTGACTTCCGAGGTCGCAAAGGCATTGGTGCCGCTCTCAGAAGCCACGGTACGTGATAATATCATATCACAGTGCGCATGCGTTGCTCGTGTACTTCGAGCGCAGCGCGGGTGTGTCCTCCATTGTTACACCCTGTCGTCGCTCACGGCCGCATTACGCTGAGTCGAAGAAGAAAAATGGCCGTCCACACACCCCTCTATACGGAGCTTGAGCACACAATAGCTTGATGATGAGAAGTCCGCGTCTGCGTCTCGGATACTCGTTGCGAGCAACGGAACACGGCCTCGGGCAAAACAAAAGGAACGAAATGACCCCCCTCCCCCCTTTGACGAGGTATGCAGAGAGGGCGGGGAAGCCATTTTCTCACGCGTATGTACACACCTCTCCCGCACACCGCAAGATTACGCGTTTCGCTTGCGCTATTCGTGGTTCATTGTGATTTTTCTCGTGTTGTTCTCATATCTCTTCTCTTACGGGTTTCGCAACAGCCAAAAAAAAGAAGGAAAGAGACATAGAGAATCGTCTGGTTGCGCAGCAGAAAGCAGACGACCGTGAAGTGAAGCGACGACGCTCAGACTGGCCCTCTCAACGATGCGTCGACGGCGTCGGCGTATGTAGCCTCTGACGTCAAACGGACGCGAGCATGGTCTGCGCGTCCAGCTGTAGGTGCACACATGAGCCTCCGTGTATACGCCCGTGTAGTACAGATACTGCGCATCACGCCGCACGTTTTCGCAGGGCGCCGGCCACGCACTTACGTTGCCATACACACGAAACAAGCTATGACAGGCGACGCAGCCCTGAGCACTTGATATGTCGGAAGTATACAGTGTCCAAAGCGACGAAAATATGCGCCTGGTTTCCTCGATCCTTCCCGCAATCAGGGTCCTGTAGCAACGCTTCAATCACTTGGATGAGGCTCTATAGATCACCTTCTGTCTCATTGCCCACCTTTGACGCTCAATGACGTACTCTACAAGCTACTCAGCCTATTAGATAACAGACTGCTCTCGGAAAATAAGCTCCTGGGACCATGGCCTATGCCTTCTTGGACGCGAAAGGCCAAAAGAGCGCTTCGGCACTACTTGAAGGCTACTGGACTGTGCGAGCGCTTGTGACAGTGGACATTCCTCTGCGACCGATTCTGTGCATGACTGACTCTTCATTATTTTTCTTCTCTCTAGTTCTTATCTATTCTTCCCCTTCCCCCTCCCCAAGTGCAGGGTAGCCAACCGGGCACGTCCTTGGTTCCCATTCCTACTTTTCCCTTTTTGTTTCTCTCTCTCCCTCTTTCTCTTCCATCACTTGAGCTTGGTAGGCTTGCAAATTCGCTCACCTTTCTTGGAAATTCAAGCTCCCAGCTTTCCTGTTGTAATATATATATATATATATATATATATATATATATATATATATATATATATATATATCGTGGTAGAACATTTAAGCGACCCTCATAAGCTGCCTTCATAAGGGGTCGTCCTCAGCGGTAAGAGGTGCTCCTCAACTCTTTTCGCTTTGTGCAGTTTACGAGTCCTTTGTTATAGACAGCAGTTCTTCGTCGTTAAACCCATATGTTTCTATCTCGCAGATATAGTATACGTGAGTCATGTACACCTATTCTTGCACTGCCTTCACCCAAAAAGATCACGTTCTCGGGACGCCTTCGGCAGAATGGATGTTCCACATCCGCCGCCAAGGTCTGTGAGTGGTGGCGCTGGATAACACTCCCAGGGTTCTACTAGGAAACACAAATACCCAAGAAAGTGGACGGGGAAACGAGGCCGCGATAGCTCAATTGGTGGAGCATCGTACCCGAAATACGAAGGTTGTGGGATCGTTCCCCACCTGCGGCAGATTGTTTTTTCATCCACTTTCATTTCCATTAACTTATCGTTTCTTTATTTCACTTATTAAGCACAAGTAATTTCCCCTATGTTGTCCTTGGTGTCAGTGTTTGTTGGCTTCTTATGATATGACTAATAATAAATTGGGCCCCTGGGTTAAATCCCCTTTCTTCTCGTTTATTCTTGCGATTGTAATACACGAGCTGTATTTTTAGGGCTGGATAATACGCATTATTATATTAATTTACCCAGCACGTTCGGCCACTTTTTCAAGGAACGTGAGCGTCTAATGGCGCCCCTCACAATTAGTCGTTTATGTCTGAACGGCTAACGGATGAACGGCGTCGGCAGAAACACCGACAGATGTCGGCCTACAAATATGAACGGCGTTTCTATGGCTCGATAGCCGTAGTCACTTTGGACATTGATGCCGGAAAATCACCCAAGGATGATTTTTAAGTTTTTCACTGTCTCCATCGGGAGTGCCTTCCCCCAGCCCTAGCATTAATGAAGCGCCGCGCTTCACAGAGGAACCAGACCAGAGCACCGCGGCCTCGAGTAACCGCAATATTGTTTGCAAGGTGTTGGAACGTTTCAACACAGCCCTTCTCACTGTATTGTCACTGCAGATGCCTCCTTCACAAAAAGGACGGGGGAAGATTACTACCCGACGAAATTTTGAAAAAGCAATCGCGAGTGAAGGTGGGTAGACATCGAGTGAAGGGCTGCAGAGAATACATCGAAATAGCCAGAGGAACTGGTATTTACTGTATTTGTGCAATGTTCATAAATGCAGGGAGGGAAGTAACGTGGAAGTAACCGATTACTCGCTTGAATTACTTTCGTGGGACACTGATTGGTACCTGTAATCAATTACGTTCTTGAAAGAGGTAATTGTAATAGTAATAGGTTACTTTTTTTTTCTGTAGCGTGTACAAGTCTGAGACCAAAATACCGTTTACGCTCAATTATTATTCGAACTGCCGTAGATAAAAAGTAAACAAAATAAAATAAGGAATCTTTAGGGAGAATTCAAATATAACGTCAACCACGCTGCGCTCAGCCGCGCCTACTTGCGATTGTCGTGCATTAAGGCCGTGCGTATATATATAAATAAAAAGGTCAACAAGAAACTTGGGTCCTTCGCGACGGTATATGAAATCGAGTGGCGCTGCGTTTTACGTTATATAGAGAAAGTAGCGGAGTAGTCGCAATAAATTAATCAGTTTTGCGTTACTCTGCTTGCAAGTAATTGCTTCATTATCAATTACAATCATAGTAATCGTAAGCCTAAATTATGTCCGCAGCAGGACGGAGGTTCTCTCAGTGATCTCCAATTACCCTTGTCTTGCGTACGACATTATCAAAGGTAAACCTATACAACCTCTCCACCACCAAGTAGATACGCTCTTCGCTATTGCTATCACAGGTGCATAGAATGAGCTCGTTATTTCCTTTTTTTTTTTTTCTGGAGTACTGTTCACTTGCAAGGAAGCTTTTCTTTTCTCTGTTGACACCACTACTGGTGTGTAAGCGACGAAGCCAAACTACCAGCATTAAGCATAGGCATATGCACAAAGAGTAGCGGTAATTTCTTGTTTGCTTTTCTTTTTTTTTTCTTTTTTGTCCCTCGTCTTGTTGCTTCAATTGCCGTTTCGTGTATCTTTTTTTTTATATCATTGTTCTATGGAAATTTATCGTTACCGCTCGGTTAGCGATTGGGTGTTTTCCCGCCTTTGCTCACACCACCGAAGTCTCTCTCTCTCTCTCTCTCTCTCTGTTTTTTCTTTCTTTCTTTTTTTTCATGCAAAGACCGCTTGCGTCAAGGGCGTAGGTGCGCGAATAAATTGCGCACTTGAGTTCAAAAAAAGAATAGTCATTATACATACTAAGAGGAAACATCGCGAAGGTCGTGAAAGAGGCTTTACGTATACTAAAGTTCCTTTTGATATACCTTTGTGTACAGTTGACTTCCATTAGTGTTTGCACTACTTCTATTAGCTACTGTTACATTATATATATATATATATATATATATATATATATATATATATATATATATATGCATTTTTTTTGCCCGATTGACACTTGATTCCATTTTCTTCCCTTAATGTACTCTAAGTATTTCCCGAATACCATACGCGCGCTCACGTGAAAAAGGTTAGTTGCCATATTCACGCGAGACGTAATTTCATCTTACTGCGCCGTGGTGGCCGATTACTGCTTTGAAGAGCGAATGTCTTTTGTCGCTCAGTCACCCGCCGTGGTTGCTCAGTGGCTATGGTGAGCACGCGTTAGCGGGATCGAATCCCGGCCACGGCGGCCGCATTTTGATGGGGGCGAAAACACCCATCTACTTAGATTTAGGCGCACGTTAAAGAACCGCAGGTGGTCAAAATTTCCGGAGTCCTCCACTACGGCGTGCCTCATAATCAAAAAGTGGTTTTGGCACGTAAAACCCCATAATTTCTTTTTGTCGCTCAGTCGTCAGCGGCTCAGTGGGAATTCACTGCGTGTAATTAAAGCTTCGCATATTCAAGGGCCTTACAGTTATAGAGCACCGTACGAACGCTCACGTGGGCGTATACTCTAATGAGGGAAGCAGTCAGGAGGGACGGGGACGGGGGGGGTGGGGGGGTGGGGGGAGTGACCTCCACTCTCACACGTACGCAAAAATGCACGCAGACCAAACTGCCACGTGTTTGAGGCTCGTGACATTGTCTAGTCTGAGCTACTCGCGCGATCGCGGAGGCGCACGCATCATCTCAGCAATATCGACCCCACGTCGAAGCGAACGGCGCTTGGCGTTACAGGGCGCATATACCGGGACTCCCGATAACGAAGCGGTGGATTTGAACGTGCCGAGTGGCCTTCCAAGGTGTGACCGTAGGTGTCTTCGTTGTATTCGATTGAACGACGCCCACACGAACCACTGCTTCTTGCGCAAACTGCAGCTGATGTCATCGTCACCATGTAGTATGCATTAAATCTGTGCGGTGGCTTACGTCGCGTTTTGGCACGTCTGCGCGTAATTTGCCGGCACGAGAGCAGCGCTAAGTTCTGCTGCCACTCCTTCAAGCTGCACCGTATTGTTGGACCGTAGAGCAGTGCCGCTACTGATGCGCGCGTAACAAAGGCGCTAGTAGCCTTCCAGACACTATTGTATAGTTACTTGTCATCATGTATGTCTGTGCTTGTTACAACTTGCGTATGCAGTGTGCGTACGTACTGTGTGTGTGCGTGCGCCATTTGATGCATCATCACCCTTGCCACCTGTAGTAGCATGCTATAGGTGTACGGCCAGGCGAGTATCTCTAGAATTGATAAAAGAATTTGCGTGCCCTGTGCTGCTGTGAACAGTTGTTATGGAGAAATTGACGCAGTGTCTACTTCGGCTACTGCTTTTCTCTGTGTTCTGCAGCGAAATAATAATAATAATAATAATAATAATAATAATAATAATAATAATAATAATAATAATAATAATAATAATAATAATAATAATAATAATAATAATAATAATAATAATAATAAAATAAGTAAACGATACAATTACGCTCAAAGTAATCATAATAAATATAATGCCGCTTTGACGAGTTCACTCGGCGTCCAGCGCCTATCGGGCACCGCTAACCAAATTATCTAAGCACTTTGCATTTTTGAGTCCTCCGTGTACTATCATTGGCGGTAGGCACAGACACACCGTTTATATTTTATGTTTTTAGAATCTCTCTCTCTCTCCTGTTAGGGTCATTTACTTGTAGGAGCTTACGACAGCTGTAACTCGGCCTACATTAACTTCAATAATGTTTAGATAGGAAAAGCTCGTACCGGCCTTTTCAGCTATTCCGGTTTCTCGCCCGTTCCATTCGTGCCATGGTCTGTCGAAACACTGTGACATAACAAAGCTCACGCTTTCCATTTTCGCATGAAGCAAGCTTACGTTTATACAGCACCTCGCGGTAAGAAAATCGGGAAGTTGTGTCCCAAGCTTATGTCGTCAAATTAGCGCGCCCCCCGTGAACATAGTTCAATGTCAAATTAAAGCGTGTAGTTATTCCGAAGGCCTTACGGCGTCCTTGATATCTCGAGTGTTGCTTGCAGTCAGTCAGTCAATCAATCAATCAATCAATCAATCAATCAATCAATCAATCAATCAATCAATCAATCAATCAATCAATCAATCAATCAATCAATCAATCAATCGCGATCGATCTGATTGATTGATTGATTTATTGATTGATTGATTGATTGATTTATTGATTGATTGATTGATTGATTGATTGATTGATTGATTGATTGATTGATTGATTGATTGATTGATTGATTGATTGATTGATTGATTGGGAAAACGTTTGCACGCAGTTTAGTGCACCTCCTTAAAGGAGACGGCGACCAATAATTACGCCGGACATTCAGCTTTTAATGCATTCCTTTGGGAAGAGTAAAACCAACACCTTAATATTTCTGAAATAAAGTTAGCCTACTTGTCTTGGGAACATGACTAGAAAGAACATCTGAAAAACAACAAAAAACGGCTTAAGGACGACTCTTTCTAAGTAACTAGCTTCGCTACACGCATTGTCTCTGCCCAGCCACACCGTTGTTGTTTTTTTCTTCTGTCTATATTAATAGCCGCTAAACATAACAGCGTTTACAGCAATTCACTGTTCCAGAGCGTTCTAATGGAAACAAACGAAAACAAAAGAATATGAGAAAGCGGTTCTCTGATGACGTTTCTAGTTGACTCCGCCATGTGATTTTCAAAAGGCAGCGTCACCGTTGTCGGTGCTCGACTGCTCTTTACTACAGAAGCAATGACAGCTGAGCCATTCGCACCACCAGTCAAACTGTCGTGAGGCATGCCGTCGGTTGCGGTCTCAAAATGAAAACCTTTTCTTTTCTTCGTGGTTTAACGTGTTCTTTTTTTTTTCCGTATTTTGCGTTCTCCTGATGTCCGCTCGTGAAAGCACGATAATTCTTTTTCCGCCTTTCTTTTCCGTCACTTTGTGCTCTTTACACTTGCCCGTTAGGTAGCTTCAACCGTGCTTTCAAAACATTGGTTTAAATGATTAGACATTTTCCTCATTGTAAACAATGGACACGTGTCGTACTTGAACCGACGGCAAGACAAAGCGAAGAAAAAGAAAATCACGCGCTTGACGATAACAATGCAACCCTGACGACGGACGTTCCCAGGAAAGGCTGTTGTGTCAAGCGTCACCTACCTTGGCAAGCTTTCCTCTGCATTCCGCCTACCGTAACCTCTCGTCGCGTTCTGACGTCACTACCTGCTCGCGGAGTTAACTTCTTCAAACGAAACGCCGACTTTTGCCTTCTCTTTCAAGTTTCTCCCTCTCTCTCGCTATCGCGCGTGTGGAGTGGTTTTCCAGGAAGGCTTCCCCGCGAAAGGCCGTCAAGTTGTGGAGCGGCCCGGTCTTGACGCAATTTGCGTCTGCGGCCGCTATTATGAGGTCGGGAAATGAAAAACGATGGCAATTGAGAAAAGTGAGAGAGAGAAACAGGCGAAACGACAAACACATTCAAACTGAGGAGAGCACAGAGGAGTGGGGAACGTCTTTGCAAGCCTGGATTTGTTGCTCGCGTAAGGAGCAAAATAAGCGGCGCGGCGTCAAGCGGCAGAGCTTGCCGCGCGCTGCGTGGGCAACCGTCCTGGTTTTCGTGAGCAGTCGTGTTTCCTCCTTTTTACGTAAACTGACACGCAGTTAACGTCTACTACTGCGCACGTTCTCCATGAGTACAAGAAAGGTACATTACAAAGGCAGAACACAGGAAACAAAGCCACTCGAGGCAACGTGCCTTGATGAAAGATTCCGATAGATTGAAACCTCCGTCCAAAGCGCCAACTTCACTGAAGTAAGTTTCTGTCAGATTAACTTCATGCGCTGTCTTTTTTTCCAGTTAAACGAGCCTTATAGGCCTGATATTACCGTATATCGTTTAGCTATTTGCTACTTCGAAACCGTTTAAGTCCCCGAAACTGGGTTTCAAATGCGCAAGCATTTCTGTGCCTACTCTCCGACCATCACGTAAGGCAATCGCTTTCCAAGTAGAGCCTGCAGCAGCGAGCGAATTCGCCTTCGTGCTGCCTCTCGCTTCAACGAGAAGCGGCGAGAACACAGCGCACATGAAGCTATCAGCACTCGGCGCTCTGTGTCCACGTCGCAAATCGCTCTCAAGATAGGGCCCGCGCGCCTCGCTTCAATGCGAAGTAAGCGGCAAGAACACAGCAAGCGCGAGGCTATCAGTAGTCGGCGCTCTATGTCCCCATGGCAGATTGCTCTCAAGCTAGGGCCAACGTGGCCGCGCCAAACGCAGCCTCCGCCGCAGTGCGGTTGATAACCGTTGATAATAGTGCGACGTGGATGGATAAGGCGCTAAAGAGCGATACTGGCTTCTATGGATCGGCGCGTCCTCAGCGCGGCTGGCGCCGCCATAGTTTGCTTGCGTCATAAATTGACCTTGCGCTGTTGTTTATACTGGTCGGATCAAGTTTCATAACACTGTGTTACGTCTCAATATGGCGATGAGCATTCCTTATAGGCGTTTACCACGGGGTAGTCCTGTCATCAGCGTGTGCCCAGACGACTACGGGGCCCGACACCGACTGTGACGCACAAACAAAAGGGCTCACTTCGAGGCGACAACAGCCGTCGCCCTCCGAAGAAGTGGTGATATTACCGCGAAGATCATTCTACCTGACCCTGACAACCTGAACTAAGTGATGAAAGGGGCTAATGTCGAAGGCTACAGTGCAAACAGTGTCGACCTCGGATTCCCAGATTTCTACACGCTTGCGCCATATGCGGGGGCGAAGGTGCAACATCATGGGAGAGATTCGGCGACCGATTCGACGATTGTGATTGGCCATGATACAGTCATCAGATTGCCTAGTCTAGTCTTCTATCGGGAAGACGTCGATATTAAAGGCGGAAACTTCTGGTGAAGTGAGAAGGTGGGCTGACGTGTTCTGATGTGAACGCGGTCGTTTAATATACTCCTACATGGAGCGGGCTTCCGCATCTCGAGCCAGTGTAACAATGTAAAATAAACCCTTTTTCCTTCATTTCTACTACGGACGTACTTATCAATGGGCTTGGCGGATTCCCGGCTCAAACGCCACCTCTAGCCGTAACAATTGATAGTGACACCGGGCTGCGCAGAGACGAGGAAGTGGCACTATGCTTACGCATACTTAGACGACTCCCAGAGGAGTCTCTGCGTCATTCTTTTTTTGTTTTTTGTGCCTTAATTGTCCGTTCATTTCGTTACGCAGACGACGAGTGTTGTCGTCATTGACACAATTAACGCGACACCGTTAAGGGCCCCGTGTCGTATAAAATGCGGTGTCGATGTCGGTGGAGCTGTCCGTGAGAAAAAAAATTCTATATATATTTAGGTATATGTATACGCCAAACCTTGCTATATGACGTGCGGCATATGCGGATTATATCGTCACGCCATTCTATCACTGAAGTTGCTCATATTTTGCCTTACAATCTCGAAAAAGTTATTCCTGGAAATGTTGAAAATGACAAGCCACAAACAAATTTCACGAAACAAAGCACAGACGGCGCATGCCTTTTATGTTAAATATTGTCATGCTGAAATATTAAAAGTGCGAAACAATGACGGAGACGTGAAAATGATGTAATTTTGGGGGGGGCTGCTGTGGGGGGGGACTGCCATCGAGATCGGCCCACGCAAGAAACCGCATTTCTACCAGAAAGCTCGCTTTCGTGCATAGCGTTCACTGCCCGAGTTTATGGGTAAACATTGCTGTTATATAAACTGCAGTTGGCCAGGAAGCGTGAGAGGCAGTGGGGAATCTTCGATTGCTATCGCGTTCCACTCCTGAAGGCGAAGCATAAGCGTCCTCCAAATTTTTTTAGAGACTCATTGAGCAAACTACAGCGTTACGAGAAGAGGGACGAGTATGTACATGTAAATACATTTACAATTTATAGGCAGTTACAATAAGCGGGAAGGAAGGGTGTGTCGAAATATACAGGCGATTCGACTTTCACTTCGTTTTCATCGGTGCAAGCCATCACAACGCTTTCTGGACCTGAGGGAGGGCCTTTAAGACCCGGGCCCTTCTCCACCCTCTCGAGACCGGTACACACCGGCACATCTGCGCTGACACAATTGACCAGTGACATCCGCCCCCACCCCTAGCCGCTCTCTATTTATGTGGATAAGACCTCCGCCATTCAGTGATATGCCCTTGATCCGCCCCTGCATCACAATGTCTTCGTCTTCAATCACGTGGCAGTAGAAAAATGTGGAAGAGTCATCAGGGACAGGAGGTCGATCAATATATGTCTTTACCTGCGAATAAACATTATATTTTACACTCGATTTGGTTGCACGTCGTAAACCATTCCCACGCCTCAAACAGAAAACCATTAGCCGTGGTTCGTAGGCGCTATCCACATGCAGAGCCGTATATTCAAGGCCGCGCGCGCGTTCTCCGGATGATCGCATCGAAACGGATGTGTTTTCTTTTTCTTTTTTTTTTTTTTTTTTTTTTTGCTGGAGACGCCAAGAGCCTTCTCTGGCAGGTCATCGGGTTGTTCAGTATATACTAAGATCCTCGTTTTTACGCGCAACGCGTGTTGTTTCGTTTTACCTTCCCACGCTTCCTCGTCGAGACACGCGGTTTCTCGCGCCTATATTTAGAGGTCGGGAATACTGGCTCGCTTCCATCGCAGGACAGTTGTTGTGCGTCAAGTTCTGCTCGAGCACGCGCACACGACAATTGATGTTCCCATTTCCCTTTCTCCCTTGGCTTTCTTTTCTCTTCTTTTTTTTTTCCTACGCTACCCGATACGTTACCGCGAAGCTCGCGGTCACGCTATAAATCTGTGGCCTTCCGCTGGACGGAAAAAAAACGGTGATGCCGGGGAAAAAAAATTTACGCCAGCGTCTACATAGACGACCTTGGGCCAGGCTCTCGCTACCTGTGTTTACCGGAAGACATGCGAGAATATGCGCGGGACCGTATCCTGTAAACGCCACGTGAGGGAAGAAGAACGTCTCACCTGCAAAGCCGCGCGTTCGCTTGACGCCGCTCGTCTCTGGTGCGAAATTGTATCTACTGCGTTTTTTTTTTCTTTTCTCTCGTGAGACTTTCCACGTCAAGCACTTCGGTTTCTCGCTCCCGCGAGATGTAAAGTATTTGCTTAAGGCTAGTCTCTCGGCGCATAAAATTAGGTGCTTACGTAAGCATGCTCGACCCTTCGCTGTTTACAAACATAGGCCCTGGACGGCTTCCTGTTTTGCTCACTGACGTAGTCCGCTAAACCTAGCGAGCAAGAGAAGCATCGACGGCTATATACCGAGTAGCAGGAGTGCGTAAAAATCTAAGCTCGCAAATGTTGAACACTTTTTCTCTGTACATAACGACAATTTTGCAAGTCAAGGTTGCCGTAAGTTATACGAGAAATTTAGTGTATTGATTTTAAGGCGTAAGGCGTACGTATTTTATATCAAAACTCAAGAATAGACATTGCGCCCAGTGGAGGAACTTAAAAACACTCTTTGTCTTCGGCGCAGCAGACTGGTAAGGCCCATCACCGGAAGTTTCTTGGGGCCGCTCTCTCGCTGCTGTTATCACGCGAGTGAAACCATCTATGTAGCGCTGAGAATGGTAGGACCGTATGCAGGGCCATGGTCACCCCCGACCGCGTCGATCTCGACTGACGGCTGCGGTCGGCGACGAATCCACGCTGTCACCGGCACGCACGTCTTCTGAGCGGAAACATGCGTGCTGGTTCCTTCGCCGTATTTTCATGAATGCACGCTTTCTCTTTAATTATTCAGAGCTATATACGTTATGGCGGCAGCCGCGCAGTGTACAAGGTGTCCTGGACGACGAACTCCCACACTACCGACAATACACGCCGCAGTGGCGTATAGTGGCTTTGGCGTTGCGGTGCTACTTTAGCCCGAGATCGCGGAATCAAATCCCAGCCCCGGCGGCCGCATTTCGATGAGGGCGGAATGCAAAAAAAAAAAAAAAAAAGAAAACGCCCGTGTACCGTGCAGTGGGTACACGTGAAAGAACCCCAGGTGGTCTAAATCGATAGAGTCTTCCCCACTACGGCGTGCCTCATAATCATATCGTGGATTTGGCACATAAAACCGCAGAATTCAATTTTTTAGTAATCTCTGCGTGACGTCACAAAAAAAAAAAAGGTGGCCCTCCCGTTACGTTTTGCCTTTATCTCTCATGTTGACTTCTAGTGACAGAAATAGTCGGAATAGAAAAAAAGTAAGAAAGGAAGAAAAATGTGCGCTGATAAAACCAGCCACAGGTACTCATGCGCGAGTGACGTCTCGGAAAAAGATCAGAGGAAAAGATCATACGTTGTCCTGCTTAATTTGAGTGACCTTAATGCGATACCGTTACGGTATTCCATCATTCTATGTATATATATTATAAAGGAGGTGTATTCCACGAAGGGCCGATGATGGGTCGAGTGCTTCCCCGAGCCCAGTCTCAAAGCTCGAACATCTGCAGCACGCGATGCTATTGACAATCCTGCTGCATACATCCAGGCGTTTTTCTTCATTACAATGGGAGCATCAGAAAAAGGAGCCATCCTGGTGACTTAGTGGGAAGGTGAGGCCGCCGAATCATGATAGGTCTTGAGCCGCTGGACGTAGACGACTTCGCGGTTACGACGACGCATGTCAGAAGGCGGTGTGAGGGGCTCTATGAGGTATTCTTGACGGGAGAAGTTCGCTGCAGAACGCGGTATGGTCCATGGTATTTAGGAAGAAGTTAAGAAGCGAGTCCTGGTGTGCGGGTTGGTACTGACAACCAAAGAAGCATTTCCGGTAGAAAATTCGGAGTCAAGTTGTGAGCATCATGTTTTGATTTTTGGCGATTCTTATCGTCCGGCGAGTCTACTGACGACATTCTTGAGCTTGTTTTGCGGCGTCCAAGATTGGCAGGCATTCTGATGGACCTGGGTGGTAAGGCAGAATGGTATCGATTGTATGAGAAGGATGACGGTCATAAAGAAGATAGAAGGGGGACAAACCGGTAGTGGCTTGCGTTGCGGTATTGTAGGCGTAGGTGACGAATGGAAGAACTAGGTCCCGATTGCAGTGGACGGATGCGATGTGCATAGCGAGCATGTCACGAAGGGCGCGATTAAAGCGTTATATATGTGTGTGTGTGTGCGTGTGCGTGTGCGTGTGCGTGTGTGTGTGTGTGTGTGTGTGTGTGTGTGTGTGTGTGTGTGTGTGTGTGTGTGTGTGTGCGTGCGTGCGTGCGTGCGTGCGTGCGTGCGTGCGTGCGTGCGTGCGTGCGTGCGTGCGTGCGTGCGTGCGTGCGTGCGTGCGTGCGTGCGTGCGTGCGTGCGTGCGCGCATATATATGATCACTGTATACTATTCACTATACAGTATACACTATTCATGTCGCGCATGTGACATGAATAGTGACTACTATAGTGGCCTTTCAGGAGCTGTGCGGCGCGCAGTTTGCCCGATTACACAGCCATAAAACATGGTAGTTTTCCATGGTTGTGACTGATTTATTACGAACAAGCAAACAAAGAAACAAATGGAGAAGGAGCCGTCTTTACAGGCAGCCACCCGCGACTCCAGTCAATCTTGAAAACATAGCACACATTCACTATTCACAGCATCATTTTCGGTGTTGCGCACGCACTTTAGGCGAGTGCGCAACGATGAAATGTGTTCAATTTTCCTGGCTTGCCTAAAAGTCAAGGGAAGTCAGGTATCCCTGTATGGAGGAATGCGAAAGCATTGCGATGTCCTCCCGATGATGATTCGTTTTACGAAACGTAATGGTATGCTGTTTTCACGTTGCCTTGAAGCATCTCTCGCATCACGTGTATCGGCCTCTTTCGCGTACTTGCGTGGACATTCAAGGATGAAAAGGGAGCAAGGAAAGGTAGGGAGGTCAACCAAACGCACGTCCGATTTGCTACCCTACACAGGGGAAGGGGTTTAAGGGAAGGAAAGAAAGGAGAGGTTGGGAAGAAGCTACTATAGGTGTGAGGACGTGCGGATGTCCATAACTTCCCGCCTATAATCGGTCACTGAGGCGAGTCGCTTCAGTAAAGCGTAGCAGTGCCCGCGTCGCTTTGTAAGCCTGCGATGCGTGGCGCTATGGTCCGAGAACCTTAGTCTCTGAAAGTCGCCTGTTATCTGATCTGTTTAACACACTCTGATGAACGACGCGTTCGTTGTCATCGAGATTACAAAAAAGACAACACGGGCTCGATCATCTCTTCACAGTTGAAGAAAGATCTTCATAATCTTCAAAAACTTCTCCTCATAGTTGGCAGTCGGGTCATCTTCGCTCAGCACAAAGAACGACCTTCTGGTCAAATAGTCGTGGATCCACAGAAACATTCGGCCACCGATTCCAAGAGCCTCCAATGACTCGACCACCACTTCATGTGTAACATTGTCGTACGCCCATTTCACATCGAGAAAGAGCGCCACTGATATGCGCTTGAGGCATTTTTGTTGTATGGATGTTGTGAGTGTTCAAAGGAGCCGGGCGCAGCTACTGACTGAGAAGTCGAAGGTTCGTCAATCAGAGCGCACGACGGAACTGACCAAAATCACCGCACCGACTGGCAGTGCCGCGACGCGCTGTGCTATATGCAGACCGGCCACCTTCGCAGTCTGTCTCTGTGACCACGTGACTTTTTGTCCCATCTCCGGCCACGCCGCCGGTTTTTCCGCTTCATCAACCATATAGTGCCTTTGCATTAAAAGATAGTGATTTCCCACAAACAAAGAAATCGAGGAGGAGCTACCTCTTCAATCAGACAACCGCTCTATACCACAGTCACTATTGAAAGCATAGGACACAGTGACTATCACTATAGTGGCGTTTCCGGTGGTGCGCTCGCACTTTGGGCGAGTGCACAGCAATAAAACATGACGTTTCTCGCTTGCGCCAATAGAGGATGACTTATTACAAACACTTAAACGAGCCAACAGAAGTGATGACATGTCTTGAAAAAAGACAGCCGCGGCTCTACTGCCTATTGGAATGTGCACGAGGCGGGGTGTTGCGAAAGTGGAGGGAGGTGAACTTGAGCGCACCAGACAACGGCACGAAAATGACAGCTGATCACTCTTTCAAAGCTAGGAACGTGACCGCGTGTACATACTCCAGCGTGTACAAGCACTCACACGTACATACGGGGTGTCCCAACTATCACGTACCAAGATTTTTAAAAAAAATATGCAACGGCGCGTAGCTGGACAAAACCAATGTAATGTTGTCTATACCGTCGCTTGGACATGCTCGGACTAATTTTTTGCATTCCGCCTAATTACATACTGAGTCTTAAATGATTAATCAACGATCCAGCGTGCCCGTCTAGACGGGCGGCGGCAGCAACAACGGGAATATGTGCGGTGGAGGCGGGCCAAGATGACCGACAACGAGCGGCGGGCCGCTATAACGCCAAACGAATGCGGTGCGCCCGCCAGGACCCACACTACCGTGAGACCGAGAACGCCCGCCCCCGACATGGCTACAATACAGCCGGACGTTTCCCGGAGGCCTCTCAACATCTTCCTATATAGGCTCAACATTCTGGAGGAGCGACTGTAGTCGTGCCTCGCCTCCTATTCATGTGGATACGGCGCTCGATGCACGACAATGGACAGTTCGCCATTAAGGGGCCCATATAACACAGCTTCGCGGGTCACCCACCTGCGCAGAGTGGAATGGCACTGAATGCTTTTCTCTTTCTTCTTGAAAGTAGCCGATCATCGCAAATTCGTCATCGGTACAACGGGGTGTATTTCCGTAGTCAAATTCATTTACAGACCGAGTTCCCAAAACTGCTCCTTCGAACTTCGATCACACTAAGCGTAAAAAATTCAAATAATTGTTCTAATGTCCTTCAACTTTTGAACCTCGGGTTATGCTAACAGTGCAAATGTGTCATAAGCACTTGCGTTTCTTTTTCTTTGATTTCTCTTCCTTATCACGCACGCTCACCCGCTTTTCTGGCTGAATGCGTCCCACATAAGGGGGCGGGTCCCCGCTAGCCCAATAATGATTAACGACTGTGGACAGTTATTACAAGCCCGGAAGCGATGCTCATGTCGGGGCAATTATGCTGCACCGCGAGCTTCCTGTAGAGCAGAGCCGAATTATCGCCCCCCCCCCCCTCCCTCTTCTTCTCAGTCCACGGCGTTTCGTCATCGAGGAACCAGTCGCTCGTCCAACGCCGCATTCGTGTTCCTCTCACATTGCGACCGCGCTACAACCGCTCTTAACGGCCTCAGATATTCACCCACAGGAGAGGGACAGTTACCAGCGCCGTCCACCCGCTAAGGTTTTGTCCCTTTCTCTCACTGCCCTCAGCCCACGCTCTCTCTCTCTCCATCAGCGGCCGAAAACACAGCCGTGAGCTGCAATAGCCGTCGTCGTTATATAGAACGGCCAGACCGGATGCACGACTCCGGTCGCGGAGGTTCTTGACCGTACTGCTGCTGATCCTGCTGGTGGTTGTGGTCCGATGGCTCGCGCCACATCGCGCCACCGTGTTCCAATGACCTTGGCGGTGGCGTGACACCTGACCTCCTCTTTCCTTTCCCTTCCCCGCGGTGACAGCCGCCGCATCTGCGCCTTTGCGCGTCATTGCAGAACACTGAATAAAGAAAGCATTACTTCGTCTGGTGCAGGCTCATTATGAAAAAAAAAAAACTCCCCTTAACCCTCCCCCCCCCTCTTCTCTCCTTACACTGTTCGTGCGCGCTATATGGCTTCGTAAATGAATGCGCGCTCTGAAAGTCAGGGTGTGTGGCGCAAGAGATAAGCCGGTCAACGAAACCATTCTTCAGCGATTGCCGTAAGTGGTCCCACGCTTATGTACTCGAAGGAGAACGTAGACGAAATAGTTTTGGTATCGTTGGCGATGTTTGTCACAGCCCGTAGCAACACCAATAATTGGCCATTATTTTCGCGTGAATCTTCAAATACATAGTTAGTTGGTATCCGCGGAATCGCAGCTGACTGCTAAATTGTTAATCCGCTTGTTTAAGTGTGCATGACTCCGTTTTCTGGTTGAGCTGAGGGCTCGTTGCAAGTACCGATAATGGCAGAAATTGGGCATTTGCCAGGACGCGGGCGGTTGCCATAAACGATGAGAAATGAGGTAAATTAATAATTCAGATGTCGACACTTGGACGTGTAGCTCCTCTCTTCTTCATTTAGCCTGGAACGGCCGGCGTATAGAGAATTAAAAAATCAAGATATATCGTCTCCTCGCGATTTCCTGTGGTATAGCTAACGTTGGGGATACGCCCACGGACCAAGAAAATGCGACACGGGCTACTATTTCCAGCAGGAAGGGGTGAGTTGGTTGGGCTACGCATTGACCCATGGGTCACTGTGTGCTTAGCGCTGGGTACGTGCCCGAGTAGACAGCTTCAGACACCGGGTATTGTAACTAGGCCTGTGCCGTTGGCTATGGGAACATTCCTGGCAAATCACCTAGAGTCGGTGTGTTCCACTGTATATGTGTCCAAATAACAAAACAACAGGGATCAAGTGAAGTCGGCAGCATTAAGCAGCCGAGTGTGTAGAAAGAAAACAAGTGAAAAAAATGTGACCCGAGCGTGCGCTAAACGAGGTGGACGTAGAGCTGGATAAAAATCAAGAAGAAAAGCTGGCGAACATTTCCGTAAACATCAAATAAAACTTCGCTTACCATCGATTCACACAAATGAGTGGCATCTATGGTTACATACATGATGGCTCAGAGAAGGTGACATGAACCATCGCAAACTAAAGTAGTATTTGTCATAGCAAGTAAATTTAGCTACAGCTGAGCGCGCATCTCGAGGGCACATAAGACACAAAAGGAGGCTTCATTAATTGTTGCCTTAATATGGTTCTGGCCGCAGGCTTCAAGAACCGTTGCAAACAAAGTGAGTCACTCTTGGAGACGAATACTAATCACATGACAACTGGCAATGTTCAATTAAGCAATTTGCAAACGGCAAATAATTATTTCCTTTATTTTTCACGTTACGGCAGGTGTTGCTATTGCAGAGTTGATTCCATGAAAGAATTAAGTCATGTGTGATTGGTAACAATCCCGATAGCACTGCCAGTATCGAGATAATGATCCCGAGAATGCTCTGCGCGGTACATTGGTGTTATAGTTAAGACTTTCTTGAAAACGGGATATTGTGGAACACAAATTAAACAACATCGCATTTCGTACCAGATTTCTGGGAACGATATATCCGAATTGGTAGTATTCTCAATATTTTGGCTACAGCAGCATAACTATAATATCACCCGGCATCAGTTACGCCATGCAGCATGGGTCCTAAGTAGCAGAATGAAACATTGGTCAGTAAAATGCCGTTGTTACTAGTTAAGTGATGACCGATTTTTCGTGAAAACAATGATCGCCTTTTCAAGCAATCTATCAGGAGATTATAGGCCTATGCTACCGGCCAATGACGATCAATAGATTTTAAATAGAACGACTGCGACTGCGTTCATCCTGTCTAGCTTCTACCTCGATGTTTCGTCCCTAGCGCAGCTAAAATTTCCAAAAGTATGTCTTACCAACTAGCCTCCCAACACCCACTCTCTCTAAGACAGAAGATAACCTGCTGGCGCCAGCGTGAGCTGTATATACATACATATATATATATATATATATATATATATATATATATATATATATATATATATATATATATATATATATATATATATATATTGTGCTGAAGAAGAAGGAGCAGTAGACGCTGCTTAGAAAAAAGACGACGACGACGAGTGCTTGGAAGGCTTGTGCCTGTGTCGCCGAAGCTGTGTGTCCTCTCGCTGCGGTGCTCTGCTGTCTGAGCGTTTTAGCAATCGAACCATAACGCCTCTTGACATTATATATATATATATATATATATATATATATATATATATATATATATATATATATATATATATATATATATATATATATATATATATATATATATATATATATATATATGAAATTGTGTAATGCATATTATGGGAAAATATCAGAGTGTTGCGAATGGGTAAGCATATGCGTAAACGCCATTCTGCGCCGCAATACCCAATGGTTACTCGGGCGTTCAAGCAGCTACGCAACCATTACGCATTTAGTTTAATAGACTCAGTGCCCTACGCACATTTAATGGCTGGGAATTTCTACCAACGCCAGTTTCGACAAGGGTGTCGTTTCGACAGAACGTAAATTGAGTTGCGACACAGTAGTCTACCTTCCCGTTTTTCTATAAAAATATAGAAAGAAAGAAAGAAAGAAAGAAAGAAAGGAAGAAAGAAAGAAAGAAAGAAAACGCACATTGAGCATAAAAACAACAAATAGTGAGTTATTTGAACGACACAGCTGCATCTATGCCCGATCTCGATGGTTTCTCAACAGGGGCAACTCTCAAGGTAAACAAACGAACTTGTTTTCCTCGTCGCAAATGATAAGCAAGAAGCTGAAAGAAAAAAAGAAAGAAAGAAGAAAGCGCTCACGATGCACTTCCCGTTGTGGCGACATTTTAGCTCACGAGCCAAAACGCATATCTTATGATGATGAACTACAGATAATTGCTCTCACGTCGCCCCCCTCCCCCCCCCCCCCCCCTCATACGTGCTCCTAAATGAACCCAGAACGCCGAACTCGCAGTGCCGACTCTCGGTACGCCTAACGTCGCCTGAAAGGCATCGTCATTCAAGTAGCGCTGGAGCCATGATCCGTGACCGAAAAAGGCCGCCGGGGCAATTTCAGAGGCCACGTTACACCCGAACCCATGAAGATACGCACGATGGTCATTAGATGGAAGTCTGGCGTTACTGTCCGCGCGAGATGATGGCTAGGTGGTGTCCAAGTACATTTGCCCGGCGACGGTGCCTTGTCGGTAACAGAAGCTAATCTCTAAGACTATGATTTTGCTAAGTGCACGCGCTGTAAGCAATTTTGAAGCCGGAAACACGTCATAGACTTCGTGCAGCTCGAGTTACCGCGGGAATGATGGGAAGAACATCGCTTTCAAAACATGAAGCGCCAACAGAGACGGCACACGTTGAAGAAGCAACAGTGACGGGACAAGGCGCTACTTTCAACTTTTTATTGAGGTCGAAAGCGGCTGAATATGTATACCCATGGGGAGAGGGGAAAGAAAAACAAGGAGCGCCGAACATGTGAATGCGCAGTGTGTTTCCTTTTTCCAGCGTTCCCAGCGTGTGTGTATATATATATATATATATATATATATATATATATATATATATATATATATATATATATATATATATATATATATATATATATATATATATATATTTATATATAATTGTCAGGAGGACTATTTAATCCGCAGTACCTAGTTTCGATTTGCAAAGCTACATAGCAAGAAACATAGGCTTCCGCCTAGCTCGATTTGGTTTGGTTTGGTTTGTTGCCTATGGATATCGCTCAACCCATCACGGCGCATCCGCCATCAATCGGACGGCAGCAGGTAAAACGAAAAAGATACGTAGAATTTTGACATTTAAGAATGAAATATTAAACGAATACTAATATTTCATATCAGTTTTCAGGCTACATTAGTTTAAAACTTAAAGTTACCATTTTCTTTTTTTATGTTGAAGAAAATAAAACAATAAATTTAACATGGCAGTCTCTTTGTTTCGCTTACAAAATTAAATATGGCGTCGCATACGTTCCTATTGCAGTCTCTTATTGCCGACGCCAGACAGACAGTATCATAGGAAGCGTAATGGCCAAACCAAGTTGGCGAAGAGGACCTCCTAGAAGTCGTTTTCTGAGCACAACTAACCTGCGACACTACACAAGGAAATGTTCCATAGCTTCAGGTTCGTTACAATATAGAGATTGAGAGGAAGGTTCCAAGCCAGACCTGTGGGAATAAAACTTAAGTGTTGGTATTCGACAACGCATTCTCGTAAATGAAACCTCCAATTTTGTTGTAGAAATCCGTCTGCAGTGCCAAGGGAATCTAAGGGGCTGAATATCAGTGTTATTTAATACCCATGATTTGGCATGTTCTTCTTGAAAAAAAACATTTTTAATATCATGCGGCAGTGATGTATTACGTACAGTGATGTACGTGCTCAGCAGCATGTCGCCATAGCCACTGAGCCACTACGGCTGCTTGGGATACAGTGCTGGGCGAAGTTATTTGCAATAGCATCATGATAATATACAAAATGCTCGGGCAACCAGTGTTTGAGAGACAGGTACAAGATACTACCGCAATTATCGTATCTGATACGATACTTTCCATTTGTATCTTGAGATACCTCGATACATTCGCAAATTTCTTATTATAGATCTAGATAATGTAGCAGCAAACGTGTTTGCACAAAAAAGCTTGCTTGGAAATTTCTTAACTCCAGCCAGCCGTGCTTCATTTGAATGAAACTTCTGTTAGTATCTCAAAACGTTTTTGTCTTTCTTGCTCAAAGTACAATACTTTCATGCCGAAACAATTTATTCTGGTTTCTTTAGCAGGTTAACATGAAAGTTCTTTATGCGCTCCGCTGTCAGCGGTTTTTTTTTTTTTTGCTTGTCGCTTCTGTAATTGATGGGAGTCGCCGCTCTGCTTGCCGTCCGGCTAACAGGTCGCCATTCTGTTTACAATGACGCCAATCGCCTCTGCACGACGGCGTAAATACCGCTGTGGAGTTTTGCCTTGTACGTGAACGCATTACCGATTACGCAATACCAGGGGCGGCTTGCGCGAACATTTAATGACGAAAATAATAACGAATTTGAGAACGCATCTTAGTGCGGAGTAGCAGTTGTCTAGGGATCATTTAAAGACGCGTTCTTAAATTCCTTATTATTTTCTTTATTAGATGTTCGTGCAAGCCAACCCGGATCACTGGACAGTTGTACAGCAGCAACAACACAGGTAGCGACATACTTTTGTGACGCATCGTGTACACGGGGAGCATATAAAGCTGCAATGGTATTTCGTATGCTACTTATATATGGCGCAAAGCGTTCATCGCCGACGTATTCATTAACGTGCAATACTTTTACGATTTTCTTCTACGTGAAAACTTGTGTAGCCCGAAAACGTTGCATACGTATCGCAGTAGCGCAAAGCGTCGCAGGATGCCGCCGCTATTCACACTACTGCCACTTAAAGCTGTGATTATCTGCTTATTTGTAACAGTAGGGAATATAAAGGTAAGGGGAAAACATGAAAAATATCTCCAAGTAAAATATAAAGTCGGTTCCGTCTTGCAGAATCACAGTGAATACGTAGAAGCCCGATACTGGCAGTACCACTAATAGCTATCTGACATTTAAACATGAAGTATATTGTCAACTTACCTGCTAAGGCGAGACAATATAAAATTCAGCGCTTGTGGAAAACAGCCTAAAAAGGCTCGTGTGGGCGCTTGCTTATGATAAAAACGGAGTATTTGGTATTATAATGCCTCTGTAAAATAACGTCACTGTCTTTAGTTTCATTCAGGTGCCTTAGTGGCAACCGTATCAGCTTGAGAAGCACATAGTTCAGACAACGTTTATTTAATCGTACGGTGATGTTGACGTATCAGTATCTTGTACCTTAGGATGCACGACACATTTTTTTTTTCATGTATGGGAAATACAGATAGCGATACAGGTCTTGCCAGACGTATCATGACAAAGATACAAGATACCCAAAGAGTATGTAAGATAATATCTAAGATACACGTATCTCCGATACTGCTCAGCTTGGGATAAAATCGGAGTGTTTGATTTTGGGGTTCCGTAGAATTAAATTATATTTATTGTGCCTCAGTAGTAACGTTGCTACAGTTGCGTCGTAACTTAGATCCCGCTCCCATTATGTCGTGATGGTGCTCAGATTCGGGAAAATACGTTATCAGTCGTGGCGAAACAGAACATGATATAATGCAGTAGAATCGGGGAATTATTACCAAGAATTTCAGAGTGTTAATATGAAAGAATTATAGAATGTAAGACATTGGCAAGAAAGGAAAAGGAGGTGAAGTTTTCCATATATAGGCACATCTTCTTTGATACCCTACGCACGGAGAGGGTGTTAAAAACGATAAGAAAAGCGAGAGAACGAAGTGAAAGGACACCAATTGCCTGAAAGTGAGGAGTGGAGTGCAAGGTCTACAGATAGACGCAGAAACTCCTCTAGTCGACTAACGACAAAACCAGGCAAATCAAATGACGTCACACCAACACAATTATCCCTCCGATCCGTACCAAGTGGGGCTCGATCCGGTTCCACATTAAGCGTACCAGCCATAACTAGCCGACATTGACGCGCAAAAAACGAAAACGCAATGACAAATGGTGCCCTTTTACATGGCTGCGTATTCACGGCTACTATTACGCGTTATTTGGGCGTTAATCGGGGCCTCTCTCACGCATGCATACACGGACGCATTCAAAGGCAAAAAAAGGGATGAAAATGTAATAACGGTCTGTCGTCTCGGTCGACCAGGGTTTCCAACGACTTTTCTTTAATAGAGCCGGTTCTCAACCGCGCTACGCAGAGAGAAGACGGTTCTTCCCCGCTATGACGTCATCACTGCCCTTGAGTCTTCGAGGTGTCGGGAGCGCGCGCGCGGCGCTGCCAAGATTACAGTCAGGTGAGGTGAAGCGAAACAGAAAAAAAGACTACATAAAAAGAAAGGAGCGAGTGGTTTGGAAACGAACCACAGCATAAAGGGCAAGAAAACAGATGTAAACCTTTATTGCGAAACGCGCAGAATGACGGAGAAAGCAACAGCGCTGCGCCGGTTTTGACATATTCCTGGCGCGGTGATGTTAACTAAACTGCGCGTAAACAACCGTCGCGTAGAAAGTACGGACGGGCCTTTTTAAGATAGGACAAGTTCCATCGTCTTATCTTGTGACAGCACAGAAATTATCCTTCCTTAAAAGGGTGTGAGGCGCGGGGCCGGTGTGGGCGGGGAAGGGGACGATACCTCTCGGCGGCGTCTTTTGTTCCCTCGAGGCAGCAGAGTGTGTTGGCCTAGCGAGTACGGGGGCACACGCGGTCCAGGAAGAAATTAGACGTTGTTGTTTCTGTTGAGGTCTTTCCCAGCGACGCTGACGTCGTCAGCAACTGCGTCGTTTCTTCCGAGGACGCCGCGGTTCGCGCATACAGAAAGGTTGGTTAAACAATGGGAAATGGCGCTGTAGGTTGGAGTCACGGAAGTGCGTTGTTGTGTTTGTTGTTGGAAGCGCCGGTATCGAGTTCACTGTGTACGTTGCGAGTGCAACAATTAGTTTAAAGGTTCCGCATGTTTAGGCCGAATTGTCGTGACAGCCTCGATACTTACGTGAAAAGAAAGTTACTTCATTTCTGTCTTTTCTACCCGCAAGGGCTCATCCCCCTCGTAATGCAGAGGATAGAAGCACTCAGCAAAGTGAAGCGAACTGTGCATACATTCATTGGTATCACGCATACAATGTACAGAACAGCGTACGTTTCAATAAACTCAAAACAAACATCTGTCATCATCAGCAATGGCTAATACCCCTGTAAGCAAGTAAATATTGAAATGGCTCATACCCTTTTAAGGCAGAGGCTACAAGCGCTCAGCAAAGTGGAGCGAACAGTGCATACATTCATTGAAATCACCCATACAACACACAGAATAGCATACGTTTCAATAAAGAACCAGCTCAAAACAAGCATCCGAACCATCAGTAAAGCATCGCACGCCCCCACCCCCCCTCCTCCCCCGCCTCTTCAGAAGTTGTAGTGATGGCTTTGCAACAGCTTCGATGGACTTCAACTTTCGCAGGGGCTGGATGGCTAGTCGCTCAATTAGGAGATTAGTACCTCAGTTAGGAGATTGTGTTCGTGGAAGTTCACAGCTTCGAGCCCCTTGCATAATACGTCGAATGCGACGAAGCAGTCGTGCCCTATACAGTTGCCTTTTGACGGATCGAACGTTGCTAGCATTGGTTCTATCGTGCTGGTTCAATTTACGCACAACACCTTATGCAAGTGGCTGAAATCAAAAGTGAATGCATGCCTTTGACGTAGCTCAGAGGGAATGATACCTTCTGTACGAGCAATGAAGCAATTTATTCCAGAATGACGGTTAATTATTTATCACACACACATGCGAAACGCGCGCGCACACACACACACACACACACACACACACACACACACACACACACGCACGCACGCACGCACGCATACGAGACGCTGGTCAATACAGACGAGACGTATACCTAGGCTCACATTCCGACCAAAATAAGGTTCCTTCATTCGTACGTAATGTGCACTGCGTGTGGTTTCTCATAAACAGCTTTTCTCTTGAGGTTCGCTGCAAGAAATGACGCATATAACTATAACACTCAGTACTAGTGTTCTCATAGAAAGGGAGAAAGAAAACGTTTATTTGTTGCGATGCTTTATACTCATCGTCTTTTCTGTTCACACCCAATGATCACGAAGAAGCACTGGCCTGAAACAACACCCAACGTCCGACTGTACTAAACCTACATGTAAGTTACCATTCCCGAATAAATTTATTGCAGCGTTATAACTAGAGCACAAACCTGCCGGTTGATAACTATGCGCTCGGATATATTACACGAATATCGCTAGTAGTTTAACTTTCTATCGTACTAACATATGTACACAGAGCCCGGGGCCCGGGAGGCATCATACAATTGCATTACGTGAGAACATGTCCTGATATTTGGTAAGAAATGCACTCTTTCCTCAAGAAGAAAGGGGGTTAGCCGAGGGGCCCGATTTTTATTAACAAGATCCAACAAACAAAGACACCAAGGACAACACAGGGGAAATTATTTGCACTTACTAGTTGAGATGAAGCAATTATAAATTAATGGAATTGAAAGTGGATGAAGAAACAACCTGCCGCAGGTGGGGAACGATCCCACGTCTTCGCTTTACGCGTGCGATGCTCTACCAATTGAGCTACCGCCGGCGCCGCCTTCCCAGCCACTTTCTGGGGTATTTATGCGTTACTACTAGAACTAACCGTGGGAGTGTTAGCCAGTGCCACCACTCACAAAACTTGGCGGCGGATGTGAAACATCCTTTCTGCCGCAGGCGTCACGAGTACGTGATCTTTTTAGTATGAAGGCAACTGATCAATAAACCCACACGTGCGACCTGAAGGCATCAATGTCGCCGAATTCGAGAGAGAGAGAGAGAGAGAGAGAGAGAGAGAGAACATTTATTGGTCATCAGATATGTAATGAATGAGAAGAAAGGGGTTAACCGAGGGGTGAGATAGAGATAGAAGGGAGAAATAGGGCAGGTATATTAAACAGAGAAGCGTCGGGTTGGCTACCCTACGATGGATGAGAGGAATAGGAGAATCGAAAGATGAGAGACAGACAGAGAGAGAGAGAGAGAATACGCGGTGAACGCATGCACGCGCGGGGATGGACGTAGCAGCACGCAGTCAAATGGCATTGTATGTCCTCGGCCAGTCCGTTCTCAACATGCACGAAAGAGCCTTCACAGCCTTCTTAGCTGATGACCGGTGATGGTGGCTGTCCAGTACCGTCTTCGCGCAGGCACTCGACTATAATCTTGTCTCCCAGTGTGTTTGATTCTCTTTTTAAACCAAATGGAGGACAGACTGGAACAATAACTGGTCGATGCTGTCTTAGCAGACACGAACATCCCATTCAGCACTGTCAGCGATTCCAATAAGTGTTGAATACGCGCTCGTGAAAGTATTCCTTAAAAATAAACGACGCAAGAGAAGTGCATGTTGTGTTCAGTCCCGATGAAAGTCGGAATTATAAAGAAGGGTTTCATTAATGCAGTCTAGTGGCAAAGATAGTCGTATAGACTGCTTGTCGTGTTGTGCATTATGTTCAAAAAAATTAAAAAAGAAATTAAAATATGGAGTTTTACGTGCCAAAACCACTTTGTGATTATGAGGCACGCCGAAATGGAGGACTCCGAAAATTTCGACCACCTGGGGTTCTTTAACGTGCACCTAAATCTAAGTACACGGGTGTTTTCGCCCCAATCGAAATGCGGCCGCCGTGGCCGGGATTCGATCCTGCGACCTCGTGCTCAGCAGCCCAACACCATAGCCACTGAGCAACCAAGGGGGGTTATGTTCAAAAATGTCGCAGAGAATGACGAAATCGTCATGGTTTGACGTGACATAAAGATGGAGCTCGAAACAGCGGCACATTGAATAACGTGCTTTCGAGCCAGGATTCACGAAGGAAAACCGAGAAAGCGTAGCCCCATAGTGTCCGAACAGGCGAAAACGATATCGGCAGGAAAGCCGACGCTGACCCAAGAAGCTGCGAGCAGACATCGACGCCGAGTACCTCAGAATCGATGGTGGGCGACTTACAGAACGCAGATCGGAAGACTCGCATCAAAAACAGCGACCCATTGCAAACCTGAAACGCATCTGGTAGAACATGAAGACTCGTGCCAGATTCGCGCAGAGTTGTTGGTTGCCTGAACATCAATCGACACCAACCGTCCGCCAGCCCATGACGCCCCCTTTTGAGGTGTCGGCATGCGGCGCGGTCACTTGTTCGATGAGACGGGAGTGCTCG
Organism: Dermacentor variabilis; assembly: GCF_050947875.1. Classification (NCBI taxonomy): domain Eukaryota; kingdom Metazoa; phylum Arthropoda; class Arachnida; order Ixodida; family Ixodidae; genus Dermacentor; species Dermacentor variabilis. The sequence continues at coordinate 135,755,043 of NC_134569.1, forward strand.
TTCCCATCGAGGAGTCATGTCAGCGCCTGCGTGCTTGTTGAGTCCCCGACGAGGGAAAGTGCCACGGGTGGCCGTGCACGGGCGTTCCGCCAGCGGTTGCCACCACCTCCGCCGTCAGGGAGCGGGAAGTGGTGGTGGCGGAGGCCCCAAGGGCGCGCCGCCTTGTGGTGTACCGCTGGCCCGTTTCTCGAGGAGGCTCGTCCGACCTTGTCCGGTTTGTTTATGCGCGTTGCTCGGACGTCCAAGGACCCTCGTACCCTGGCCGCCGGCGCATCTTCCTGGTGCTGCTGCTGCTGCTATAGAACGTGCGCCTTGACGCATCTCTCCCCCGTCTCGCACGTGCCACTCCTGCCCTCTCGGCCTCGCCCCTTGGTCTCCTGTGTGTCGTCCGTCCAACATTAGCGAAGTCAGATCCACGCCATCTGGTAGCGCTTACCTGAAACACAACCGAGCTAAGGACGAGGGTTTGTCCAGTGCTTCATTTGATCTGTCGTGCCTAGAGAGAGACTCGCAGAGAGGTGAAGGAGCGAAAAGGCAGTCGGATTAACCCAAGCTAATGTACAGCTGATTACCCGACACGTGGACAGTGGTAAACAAAACGAAAAGGCAGAGAGACGAGGGAGGAGTTACGGAAATCTGCGTGCGCTATAGAAGATGCCCGACGTTTATTGCGATCCCTTGGTGGTCAAAATTAATCCGGAATCCCCCGTTACGGCGTGCCTCATAATCAAATCGTGTCTTTGGCACGTAAAACCCCAGAATTCATTCATTCAGGAGATGCCCAGCTGGTCCGTAGCCAGGCTTTCAACATTCTATACATGCAGAATAGCTGTCAATTGGGCCTGTTGGTAAACGATCACGACGGAAAAAGCGCTACTAAAATCGGAGTCCTAGCAAGAACACAGGACAAAGCGCTACTAGCAACTGGGAAAATATTATTTAGGAAACGTGTTCTTATATACAGAATGAATGTACGTCACCACAAAGCCACTGTCGTTAAAAACGAGAATTCAACGCGAGATATCAAGACCACACACACAGCACATTCTCCCGTGTTCTCGCTTAGTCTCCGTTTTTAGTAGCGCTTTTTCCATCATGAATTTTATGCATCATATGTGCTTATGGTATTCTAAGCAATGCATATCGGTAAGAGTATCTATAGACGCCTAGAATAAGAATACCCATAGGTGAACTGTCAGAAAGCGCACGTGATGTTTTTTTTTTTTAATTTATTTGGCTGGCTGTTTGTTTGTGGGCCGTGTGTGCGCGTTCCACGAAATCCGTTTGTCCCTGTATCGGCCACGGGTGTATCGATTGGCGTGTACGATATATCATCATCAGTATATTTGTTCTTTTATTATCAGTTCATTTCATTTATTTCCGAAAGCGCCCGACAACAGCTCTACTCCTTAGTATTCGTGTAGTTCTGTCACACAAAGAACAGGAAACAGAAAAACAAAACAGAAAACCTGTATGAACAGTGATACAAAATGCAACAAAAATTTAATTAAAGACCAAAGTAAAGTAAAGAACACATACAAGAGCTAAAAGTATGAAGTTCATAAGGCAAGGTATTTTGTTGCGTTACAAGACGTGTTACATAGCGTTAGAGGTGCAAGATGAATTCACAGAGAAAATGCTGAGATTACGCAAGTTTGGCCGAGGCACACAGAACCTGACAGCCGACAGGAACCGCGGGCAGGAGAAGCGGTTGCGAATTAATTTCTACATGAATAAACAATCACGATATTTTCGCCTTAATTCTAAGGGTATAATGTTAAACATGCGCAGTACACGCTCATAGCTATAAAATAACTTGGAGGACACTTAAGCTTCGACTTTAAGAATGGAACGCGATAGGATTCAAAGATCGCTGACTGCTTCTCACGCTCCCCGACAACTGCAGCTTTGTAATCGGTGATGTTTACCGGGAAATGCTGATGGCGAACGCTACGTACGAAGACGGGCTTTCTGGTTGAAATGCGGCCTCTTGCGTGGACCCATCCCGGAGGTAGTGCACAGCCGCGCCAGAAACATGCACCATTTCCAGGTTTCTGTATTGTGTCGCACTTTTAATAATTTCATTCCGAGGAGAGTGAACGTAAAAGGCATGCGCCGTCGATGTTTTGTTTCATGGCGTTTGCTTGTACATGGGCTGTCATTCTCAGAATTACGAGGAATAACTTTATCAAGAATGCAAGACAAGATATGAGCAAGTGGTAGAAGGGTGTGGAAATATCACCCGCATATATCGCATGTCATATAGCAATGCGTGGCATATTCTAAATATACGCGGAAATTTTCGCTCCCGAACACCTCCGCCACCGCCGATACCGACGCCGGATTTTCTGCGACACGGTGCCCTTAACGGTATCGTGTTAGTACATGGCGTCCCAGAAATCGATCATACAGAATACGAATGAGGCGTCGCTGAAACCATTCAATTTTTGCCTAATTGATCAAATTGTTACAGTTCCATACAACAGAACTAAACCCTAACTTCGTGCGGGCGTAAGAAGAATACAAGAAAATAATGCAGTTGACATCCGTAAACTTTTTTTTTTTTTGTAATTCTTGATATGAGACCTAATTTCCTGCAGGACGCATTAACAATGCTTGAAACATGTTCTTCGGAAGTTAGTCGGGAGTCAACCAATATTCCTAAGTTGCGCGTACAACTTGTTCTTTTCAAAGGATATCAAGTGAGTATTCGTATAGTAAAGGGTACATGTTGCGATCAAAGGAAACAAGTGTCTTAGTCGGGTTCATGCACACCACTCCGCAAGGGAATTCCCATATTCCTGTAATAGTTCACTATCCTGTTTTGATTCTATTTTACGGTAAAGTTTAATATAGTCAGCCTATAAAAGGAGACTCGAATGACGCAAACATTCTTCAAGATTATTAACAAAGATACTGAAAAATAATGGGCCTAAGACAGACCCTTGCCGAACACCTGAAGTTTATTCATAAGGCAAAGAGTACTTAGCAGCAACGCGAACGTAATTGACCGAGTGGACAGGTAATCCTTAATCAGCGTGCGCAAGCCTGAATTAATGCCGTAGCTGAAAGAGGTTATGGATAAGGCGGTCATGAGAATCATCAAATGCTCTCGACAAGTCGAAGTATACTGTATATAACTTTCTCCGATTAGCAACGGCGAATCCCGTAGCATCAAGCAAAGAAACAGGGTTTGTTTCCACAGACCTACCATGAAAAAAAAAAAAAAAACATGTTTGCATACACTGCTCTTATGCTTAAAGAAAAACGACAGATGTGTAAGACTCTTATTTCAAACACTTTTGCAAACAAAGACAAGAGGAACGTGGGGCGACAATACTTGATGTCGCTCATGCTACCACTCTTATGAATTGGCACATCTATTGCATTTTTCCGACAAGAAGAAGAGGCACTCGTACGCAAAGCAGGATAAAAAAAAAAATGCGTGTAAGGAGAGGAACAAAAATAGAAGAATAGCCTTTGATAAGAAAACATGGTATTCGGTCGTGATCAAGAGAATGCTTTAGCTTCAACTGACTTACGGCCGCCACGATACCGTGCTCTGAAAAACACGGGATGTTGAAATAGTCACTGAAGCTGTACTACCAATCACCAGAGCCAGGATCATGCGCTGTATATTCAAGAAAAGCGACGAAAAAAAAATGTTTAGCGAATCCATTGGCGATATTTTCGCAGTTTATAAGAATGCCGCGAGAAGGATGATTTACGACATTAATCTCAGCCCACTTAAAAATATATACTCTATCACACAGGTCCAGAAACGTGAATCGCATTTTACGCGGTCTTCGACAAACTTAATGTATACGTCACTGTCTCAACGCATTACACGTTTTACCCTGCTTACCCCGTTGATTCTTCTTTTTTTCAACTTCATATGATACCTTAGCTATTTACGACATAAACCACGTAGGATTGCACGCGGGACGAAAGTATCTGCAGGGAATGATGGCTTCCAAAGTAAATCTTTAAGATATCTGTGGAGCAATGCAGTTCTGATAATTCGGCATCATTCAAATAGTGGTGAAGAGCTAGATAGTCACCGTTCGAAAGAAAAAAAAATTAGCGTACAGGCTCACTGAAAACATGAATCGCTTCTAGAAAAAAATCGCGACTTTGAGCGGAACACGCGCCATTGGCCAACAGGAACTAAACCGCTGAATGCAACAGAAAACTCGGCAACATAGAAATTAGCCAGAATCGGATCTAAAACATTTCCGGCGGCATTTGTAATCGCGCTAAACTGCGTTAATAAAAAAAAATTCGATAAAGAAGAACAGCGCATCACATCACAGCGAGGGAAGGAAATCCAGAGATACGAATGTCGCGCGTGCTGAATCCAAAACAATAGACGGAACATTGAAATCGCCAGCTATCAGGACATTATATTTTGCAAGATCAATAACTTCAACTAATTTATTCGTATGATCAGAAAAGTGCCGCGGTACTTATGTTAGGAGGGAAGTAGGCTGCACAAAGCAACAAACTTTTGCCGCTTTTAACAGGAATTTCAACCCACACAGTCTCTGGTACAATCTCAAGGTCCGCACGCCATATAACGCTAAGATTGTTCCGGACGGCAATTAGCACAACACCACCGCGTTTAACACGCGCATCGTACATGCGGTCACATCCATGAACTGCGTATACTCCGGTGGAAATTAATTCCTGGACAGTAGGTCGTTGCAAAGTCAAGTTTTTAAGCATATAACATGGTATGAACCGGCTAGCACGTTTTCATAGAAATATGAGGATTTCGTGCACAGACCGCGAACGATTTGTTAAAACACGGAACATTTCATCAATGAGGTTAGGAAAGAAGTTACATTATTTTGTCGCTGGCGGCCCTGGATGCATCATGCCTGTCTTAGAAAGGCCTGAACTAGGAACCCTTCGGCCAAATGTTTTCCGAGTTGATTTTCAGAAAGGCGTTCTCGTTCGCTGTGGCCCGGGAGGTGGCGTAACTCTCGCGCTTTCCTTTGAGCTTTTGGCAGTTCGCTGCTATAAACAACTTTTTCCAGCGTATAGCACAGATTTTCTAGATATAGTTGTCGAAGGTGTCAAGCGCGACACGAACAGCGAGCTCCTTCCTGGCACAGAAGCCGGCATGCTGGAAGTACAAACCCGAGCATGAAATCACAACTCGGCTGCTGCCTTCTGCATGGAAGAGGATAGGGACGGGTGCCCGCTATTTGGCCGGCGTTTTCGCGAACTTAAGGCCCCGCGGGCTGGCGGTTCTTTTTCTGACGCAGTGTTTTGCCCTTGCCTCGCTCGTGACAAGAGCTTACAGTGAGCAGAAGTAACCGTATTGCAATGACTTCGCGGTCGTCCAAGTAAGAGCGGAAGTGAACGTTCCGGTGAGCAGCAGTCACGAACCCCGTGAGTCAAGGGGAGCTTGTTTCGTTCGTTTTCGTTTTATTTATGATAAAACCCACATTGTCGTATACGTGTGCCACGCATAGTGACGCAAGATAACTTAAATTTGAAGGACAGAAATACATTTTAAATAAATAAATAAATAAATAAATAAATAAATAAATAAATAAATAAATAAATAAATAAATAAATAAATAAATCAACGTACTAATCAATTTTATTGAGATATCCAGGAACAACCAGTACGCCTTTGTACTGGCGCATGGAAGAATTTGGGCAATGTGCATACGCAGCCAGTCAAGCGCCCACTCACAGCATTTGGCTCGGTACAGAAAATTGGTTCGCTCAGTGAAATAACTGTGGCTTATTCAGTGTATGTATGGACGGACACTAGAAAGGTATGAAACAACAGCAGACCAGGACCCCTCCCTGTTACCGACCGGGTGGAGTGATCGTTGCGCAAGGACGGAGACCGTTCGGAGCTTTGGTCCGCCATGATGTGCAGCCGTCTAGCGTGCAGCTAACAACGAGTTATCTCCTGCGAAAGCAGTACGGTCGCGCACATCATCGACAGAGGAAGAAAACCGGCGCGCGCTCTATACGCTTATGCGTTCCCTCTAACAGTGGACTGCATTGTACGTTTCCTGTTTCGGCGATGCGTTGCACGACGCGCTAATGCGCGCCTAGTCGCTGTCCACGCACATGCGGTGCCTCACCACTTTGTTTTTCTTCTTTTACAGAACAGCGCACGCAGCCATCCAACGACAGGTACGCGCACGCCTTCCGGAAGTCGCTGCCCTGGAACGGCACCCGGTCGGAAAATTGTCCCCGCGGGAACTTGGCTTGCGCCGATGACCCCTTCCGATGTTTCTTTTCGCCCCCTGCGCTGTCTTCATTTCTCGTTACTCGGCTCTTCTACAGCCCATCGACATTTTCCGGTATTCCCGTGATCGAGTTTCTCGAAAGTCGACTCCGGCTCGCAGCTTTGCTTCTTGATTGTCCGTGTTTTGGCTGTATTGGCGGAGTCGCCATCTATAGGAAGCGCCTCGCTGGCGTAGTATGAGGGATCACGTGGCGCGCTCCTCATAGGTTTTGCTGTCAGCGCTCACTGAAAACACCATGCGCGAGCGCTCCCGGATATTTCTGTAAGTATTTTCGAAACGAGATAAGTTTTTTACTATCTAAATAATAACCTTGGGCAAACTGAAAGCACAGAATCGTTTACAGACGCTATGTCTCTTTACCGAATACGTACAGTGAACGCCACACTGCGCCCGGTCGCCGCGATGGAGTCTCCCGAAACGGCTTCTTGCGTAAAAGGTAGGTAAACGCTGAGAGCAAACTATGTGAAATATGTTCTTATAGTGTTTTTATAACTGAATGGAGCGTAATAGAATGAAGCCTCAATGCGGCGATCGCACAGATTCGCAGCGACCGACTGCGCGTCTGCATGCTTGTCCGCGCACTGTTTCGCTTTCTCCGCGCGCGCGCGTTTTCGCACCGTGCCATGAGCTTTAGGCCGCAGAATATGAGCATTTGACAGTATACAAGCAACCATTGTTGCGTGGGCGCTATCAGAGCTATTCAAAAATAATTTCATTGTAGAGGCTTCGACGCCTACGGGGACTGTGATGTGCCGTCGCGGCGATTCAATTTTTTTTTTTCTAAATTCTTGGACGTTTCCATATTATTTATCGAGTTGCGTCGCACTGTATGTTTATCGGTGTTCTCAGCGTGCGATTTCCCGCTGCTTCTTTTTTGGTAATCTAGTGCATTAATCCTTAACACAAACATGACCATATGCCATGCTTTTCTTAATGTGCTTCTTACCACTCCCTTTCCACTCCAGTGAACTTGCCAGTATCTATAGCATCGACAAGTTCATAGACCAAACCGTCTTTACATTAGTCGGGCAGCGGACTCGGGCTAGCGTCTCAGTGCGCGTTTTCCGAACATCGCAGACCCGGCGCCGTAGCAGAAATCTTCCTCGCGTCTGTGCTTGCTGCATACTCGAGTTGTAGCCGATGACTGCTTGCCAGTTTTATGTTTCGCGAGCCAAGCTTCACGCAGCTTATTGTCCTGCGGCTACGTGTGAATAAGGGTGACACCGGGCTCCGCTGCGTAAGTCCGGCACTGCGGCACCGAGCAGTAGTCTACCATGTTGCGCGCCTTCAAAGGCAGCCACTACCTATTGAAGTGCTTTTAAGCGTTGTAAAGGAGACACTCGAAGCGGGAAAATCTCGCCACTAAATGAGAACCGCAGCGTACGATGGAGTTTAAACTCTCGTTTTCAGCTCGCTTCGGCGCTCCCGAAGCAGCCGACGCGGCCGCTATGTCCACGTGATCCCTAATAGCACGTCACGCCGACGGTGGCGCCAGCTTTTCCAGTGGTGGAGCTCGAGGCCAATAGTGTGCGCTGTGAAAGAAGGGGGCGCACCCTGCCAACACCTAGGCCGGAGTGCTCGGCGAGTGACGTCACGGAGAAGAGGCCATCGGCACGCTCGCGGATACGGGTTGAATGAAGGGATCGCGGCTTGGTTCACCTAGTAGCCGCATGCTTTTATTGACCACTCCACACTTTTTCTTCAGTCGAAACTGCGGAATGAGCAGCAGGCAACTTACAAAGCATTTATTTAGAGGCAAAGATACAAAACAACTTTGTAAAGGTTGTGCAGGTATTGATGCCAACAGCTTTTTATAGCGTCGCGCTTTGTGGTCTTTATAATGTACGTTTTTTGTGTATTATAATATTAATGATTATTTATTATACCTCACACTTCATACCTATTACTTCAAATAAATTGAATCCATAAAAAATTTTGCTTCCGTATTTTTGTACTTATGGTTTTTATGGCGCGGCAATGATGAATGTAACGCACTCTATTAGCTTCACAATTGCGTATGAACAATTTTATTGGGGACACATGTACTTATCCAAATCTAGATTATGCTTAAACGAATAATTTCGCTTTCGACGCACTAATTACCACAGTGCACTAGTTTACAACAACTCAAATAAGTATAAGAACGGAATATAAAACATTCGTGCAGCTATTTACAAGGAAACAGCTGCCTTATTGCGCAGAGTTTCAGCTTTTCTTTTCCTTGCCTTAGCATTGGCATCCAATATATTGTCGTTCATCTTGCAGCAGTAGTTCTTCAATAAAATATTCGTGCTTGAAGACACACAGGAAGAGGCCATACCACTTTCACGGTCCGACGCAGCCAGCAGACTTCAAGTGCTTGCACGGGAGATCACGCTCTCTCTATGGTGCACGCCCAGCAGCCAGACCAACCGCAGCAATCATCAACACGACCTGCCCTCCTTGATGCATCTATGTATGCCAACCGGACTCCGCCGAAGTGAGGCCACCCTGCTTTATCGCTTATGGCTAGGGGTGGCCTTCACGAAATCTTACTCGTTTCGCATTGGAATGGCCGACAACGCTCTCTGCAATGCCTGTCTTTGCGAGGAGACGCTGGAACACATTCTGTGCGACTGTCCTGAATATAATGTTCAGAGACAGTCCATGGCGTCCGTTCTAGCGCACCTTGACAATAGACCATTGTCAGTTGCAACCATTTTCACATATCGCCGACTGAAGTCATCGCAGCTGAAGGCGACGAAGGGACTACTTCGGTTTATGAAGGATACGGGCTTGGACAAGCGGCTGTGACAGTGATGTCACGTACCGCACAAGAGTGACAGACTGTAACCAACGATGTGTGTGCCGTGTTATGTGCCCTCTATCTCTTCTCCCCATCTTTCATCCCCCCCATCCCGCTCCCATGTGTAGGGTAGCAAACCGGTTAGGCAAAACTGGTTAACCTCCCTGCCTTCCTTCTCCACTTTTTCCTTCCTTCCTTAACATAAATTCACATTTGTGTTCATCCTCGCAACGTTGAATTCTGAGGAATCATCACTGACGAGCAGTTCAAGCGTGAGGTCAGTGACTAAACGACGTTGGTTTGGCAGATTAGTAAATTCCTCTTTCGCTGATAGTTGCTTAACAATCACGTAGTTGTGTGCGACAGCGTTGACGGCAAATATAATTGGATAGACAAGTCCTCCCCTGTCAAGTTGTTTCACGAGGTCGCACCGTCCATCCGAGTCTGAAACTGATGTCAACCTTTTCTCTGTCAGTGCGTCCCTGCATTTCGAACAGTTGAGCTTTTTCAATGAAGCGTACACGGCATAACTACAGGATCATCCCCCGAGGTGCTTGGCTTCGAAAGATGAGGTGGACATTAAGGAAACTTTGATGGGACTGCGCCTGGGCGAAGACGCAGGCGTGACAATGGTGCAGTGACTGTGTGCCCTGTAAGGTCGTCGAGGTGAGAGACCTCCCGCGCGATGTCGGCCTCAATGAAGTGAAGTTCACAAACCTAGAAGGAAGGAAAAAGTTGCTCTAAATTTTATTCTAACATTCCTGATTTAAAGGCATTTTTTTGTAATTGAGCAATTAACCTTCCCGTATTTTTCAAAAGTAACTATATAAGGAACATCTTACCCTGGAGTGCGGTGATACAATCAAGTCTGCACGTGGTATCGCCCTAATCCAGGCACTCTGGGCTTCTTCATCTTGCGTAAACTTGAAGACGTGATTTTTCTGCCCCGATTTGTAATTGCTCCGGCAATTGGGCGCTCAGCCACTTATTAGGCATATAATTGCATGGCACTCCACATTCCGGGGCAATGAAGACTCGCGGTACACACAATCGCAGGCACAGCACAAGCGTTGAGACTGCATGCACTGGTCACGTCTAGAACAAAATGTGCGTTCGGAAGCATGCGGCAGCATGGCTGAGCATGCCGGGACTTGTTTATCCCCGAAGCTATTCAAGGAGCGGCAGGGCTCCTGGAACTGATCGAATTGTTGTCGCCGCCGTCGTCGCCTCGGTGTTCTCCGAAGAGCCGGGGTTATCTATTGTATATTTTCCGCGCTTCATTTTCAACACGTGTGCGCCGCTAGTAGCTTCGCAGCGCGCTGCACGGAACTTCTATGTTGGCCTCTTCTGCGTGACGTAGATCAAGCGGAGAGGGTCAGCCAGAAGGCCTTAAGTTCTCTACAGTGTTGACCCTGCCCTTTCACACCTACGCACCAGTAAGGAAATAGCGAGATAAATAATCTTCATTCAATAATGCCCTGATTTCAAGGTGCGGGATAACATCTATAAACCCTTTAATGAGGCAACGTATAAATACGAGAAAAAAATGTTTATTTTTTATCTAAATGTTCATTACACATCTAGAATAAGCACAATCAAGCAAAAGAAAAAAATATTTAACGGAAAATTTTTCAACTATAGAGGGGCGCGAGGTGGGGGGACAACAGGCAGAAAACTGAAATTTTTGTTTGGTATGTGTTTGGTGTTAAAAACATGGTCAGAAAACTGGCCATGTTTTCAAGAGAAAGTGATTCGCGTGCCAAATTTCTTCTTCCTCGTCCTGTGTTCCTGCTCTAAACCAACAAATGACGCTTGCTGCCGGTCATTTAGTGTTGGCTGAAGTCATTTAGCAGGAAACTTCGTACTCAAGGCCAAAGCTCAGCAAAAAAATAAAAAAGAAACGCACTTCTGGTATGTTACCTGCAACACTCGTCAATGAAGGGTTAATGTCATGTCACGGCAGGCGAACGAAAATACTTAGAAATATCTCCGAAGTGTCTAGTTCAAAGCCGTAAATTTCACATGCTATACGGCAATAATTATGCGACTTGTATGCTCTAGTCTCCGTCATGTAGCGCCTCATTCGAATACAGACTGTTTGCCCTGCAATTTTTGCGTCATGCTCCTGTCTAGCGTACGAGTTCAACTCGAGATGCTGAGCACAAGTCGGCGGAATATTTAAAAATAATATAGCGCTTATGTACCGTGTTTTGAGTGCATCTCAATGGAAGCGAAGTCGTCCAAATTAATCCAGTGCCCTGGAATGCGCATTCCCTCGTACCCCACTGCTTAGCGTGGGGTAAAAAAATCACGTAACTCATAATTATTATTATTATTATTATTATTATTATTATTATTATTATTATTATTATTATTATTATTATTATTATTATTATTATTATTATTATTATTATTATTATTATTATTATTATTATTATTATTATTATTATTATTATTATTATTATTATTATTATTATTATTATTCAACCGCCTGTTCAGCCCAAGGGGTCATCTTCGTTTGCATCAGCCAAGCCGTCATTCAGAGACCATCAACAAGGCGATCAACAACTTGGTGTGTCTTTTTCCGCCTACTCTCGTTTCCTCCACTGGCAAAGCCACCGATGTATCTCCGGAAGTATCTCCGGATGTATCTCCGGGGCACCGGATGTACCTCCTGTAATATTTCATGAAATCGTTGAATCAATTGAATGCATAGTATTCTCCCACTGTAAACGCAGCCTATACTTATCCTCGGCGATTTTGACACGCCGGGCATTAGCTTGGCGCATGCATACATCTGCTCACAGTAACCACTACACAGAGAACAACATGCGACTTATTGTTAAACTTTCTAGCCTTTAATTCCATTCAGCAGGATAACTCGATCACCAATTGTTGTTGTTAACGTGTTAGACTTATGTCTTACGAATGTGCAGGATTTACAGGTGCCTAGTTCTGACATTCCTCTTGGCCGATCCGACAAGTTTCATCCGCCACTAGAAACAACGGCCTTTGTGTTCGCCCTTAGACACCTACAGCACCTCCAGTGGTACCACCAAAAGTGGCGTAGCAACGGAGGGGTGCAAAGGGGCCAGAGGGGGGGGGGGAGTCATATAGGTCTGAAGACACCCCTCTTTCCGCCGGCTACACCCGGAGTGGGGGGGGCGGGGAGGGCACAGAAGACCTATGAGCCCCGGGTGGTAGACGACCTAGCTACGCCACTGACCACCAAATACCATATCTTTGCTTTCAAGAGTGGTAACTATACGCTGGTCTATACAACTCCTTTTCCAATGCCGATTGGTCTCAGGTTACCGACATAGATGCTGAACAGCAGGCTCGCCAAATCATGGGGCCTATCCTCGATGGCATGCGGATACATATCTTCCAGTGCGTACCTAAGCGCTCAAAGTATCCTGATTGGTTCTCGTTTGAACTGATAAATGCTCTGAAGCATAAAGACCGTGCGCACAGCAGCGCTAAACGCTCGCAAGATAACGACTGGGGACAGCAATTTCGTCTATTCGGAGCTCTTTGCAAACGTCTCTGCAAACGCGATCACGATTTGCATATATAGCGTTCCTGGAAAAGAGCGCTTCCGAACTGTCGGCTGATATTTGGGAATACATGCGGGCTCGCTCCAGTAAAGGCGCAGACTTTTCGCCTGCGTGGTTCAAACGGTACAGTATTCTAGTCAGTTGCTGACTGTATTGCTGCTCATTTTTCTGCTATATACCTATATACTTGTGTAACGGCCGCATACTTTTTTCCGAGATTTGAGGTGCAAATCGGGGGTGCGTCCATTAACACCGAGATAAAGACGCAACACCTTTTTCTTAAATATTTTTGGTGGTACTTGCCTTTACTGATATACTGTATACGCTTGTACTGGCTACGGCTATTCTTGGATATTCCCGTAGCGAGTCACCTGCCAGATGGAATAAATGGTAACGCCCCACAGATCAGCGATGGCAGCGTCTCGGAGGCAGCCGCTAAATCTCGGAGGCTGTGTTTTTGCTACCTGAAGGCGCCGAAAACTCCCCACGGCTGCCTTGTTTTGCCACCGATTAAACAAAAAAAAAACTTTGGAATTCTAGAACCACACAACAGATTCTCTAAAATCTTCTCTGAAATCAAGGGTACAGGCTTATAGACGAGTAATTTTTAGATATATCCTGGGGGGAATTTTTTTTACAACTTTCTGGGTGCGGATTTTACACTGGTGCGGCCATTACGCGAGTACATACGGCAATAAAGCTTTTGATATCAACGGCAGTACCTGTCAGCAGCAGGTTTCAGTTACTATGCCTATTACAGTGTTGTTCAATGAAAAGCTAATCCATGAATACATCCATCCGGCGTTCGAAACCCTCATTGCCTTGTGGTCCAGATGACGTTGTATCAGCCATATTAAAAGCTGACGGCAACATATTTGCTCTGGTATTTACATCTATCTTTAATAACTGTCTAAATTCATCCCCCTTTCCCTGCATTTGGAAAACTGCTCAACTGCTCAACTGCACCTTTTAAGTCTGGCTCCAGAACAGATGTCTCAAACTGCAGGCCGATTTCCCTCCTCAGCGCCACATCCAAATTTCTTTAGCTTGCCTTTCACAATATAGTGCCTTCCAGAGTGAAGAGCTTCTTAACTCTAAACCAACACGAATTTCTCTGTAGTCGCTCAACAGGCACCAGTCATGTGAATTTCATGACACAGATCTCAGTGCCCGAATTCCAGAAGGGGCAAGTGGATGCCGTGCGTTGCGACCTGAGCAAAGCTTCTGATCTGCCTGGCCATCCGATAGTTCTTGTAAAGCTTACGTGCCATGGGGTTGATGCTTCAATCGCTTCTCTCCTTCGCAGCGAACTTCTGGAGAGGTCTTGCTACGTTAGCGTCAACGAACAGTCATCTTTTGTGTACAAGGTCACTAGCGGTATCCCTCAAGGCTCCGTATTATGATCGCTCCCGTTCTTGGTATTTCTCAACGATGTTTCTTCCTTTATACGAAAGTCGCCCTTCCTTCAACATGCCGATGACATCAAGGTTTTCAAAGATATTCACAATATTGACGACTGTCGAATTATTCTGTCTGACCTGTTGCGGTTTGCAGAATGGTGCAAGAGTAATGGTTTCAACCCCCACGCTTCTAAGACTAAAATTATTACATTTACTCGCAAAATCGAACGCATTCTGTTTTTGTATTTTGAAGACTCTTTTTCGCTTAGTAGGGTTGCTGAGGTCAATGATCTCGGCGTACTCTTTAATGCCTCGTTAAGCTTTTCCTTTCATACTGAACGCATTGCTATGCGTTGTCTGTGCTCTCTAGACTGTGTCTGCAGCCTCTCACGCGAAATCAGATCTCCCACTCCTTCCCTAATGCTGTACCAAGATAAAGTCTTCCAGAGCTCGAATACACATCGGTTGTGATGACTGAAGCTTGCAAATTCCACAGGTAGACTAGAAATAGTTCAGAAAATGTTCCTAGCAATTTACCGCCATCGTTTTTGCGCTGGCATTGGTCAATCTTATGGCGCTTGCACTTTACCCTCACTACCGTTCCTCGCCTGCCGACGCATTCATGCAGACCTTCTGTTTTTGTATAAGCTCCCCCACGGAAACCTTAACTGCGCCGAGCTACTTAATTATGTCACGCTTCGGATTCTGCCGAAATTCACAAGGGAGCACCGACCATTCTCCGTTGCTGCTTGTCGCAGCAAACGTTCTGCTGTGTATAGATTTCGAAATCTGTATAATACCTATTTCGCTGATCTTGATATTTCCCATCACTCGCTTTCGTCGTTATTTTCGTAGCTTCTCACTGTCGTGCGCTGTAGTTTCTCTCGGTATACGGATACGTGCTCTCTTTCGCCTTGTGATTTAGCACGTTTTCAACTTGCTTGGCGATATGTCTGATGGTTCAGCGGTCTTGTGCGTTTAATGTTTTTGGTGCATTGAACTTAAATGTATTTTACACGAATCGTTTCACCTTTATTTATTCACTTTCCCTCTCGTTTGTACCTTCAGCTGTACAGTTCTTTTCCTTTTTTCGTTGTGCTTGTTCTTTAATCTTCTGTTAATTTTCGATTTAATTTACCATGGTCGATAGATTATCATCATCATCATCATCATCATCATCATCATCAGCCTAGTTACGCCCACTGCAGGGCAAAGGCCTCTCCCATACTTCTCCAACTACCCCGGTCATGTACTAATTGTGGCCATGTTGTCCCTGCAAACGTCTTAATGTCATCCGCCCACCTAACTTTTTGCCGCCCCCTGCTACGCATCCCTTCCCTTGGAATCCAGTCCGTAACCCTTAGTGACCATCGGTTATCTTCCCTCCTCATTACATGTCCGGCCCATGCCCATTTCTTTTTCTTGATTTCAACTAAGATGTCGTTTACCCGCGTTTGTTGCCTCACCCAATCTGCTCTTTTCTTATCCCTTAACGTCACACCCATCATTCTTCTTTCCATAGCTCGTTGCGTCGTCCTCAATTTCAGCAGAACCCTTTTCGTAAGTCTCCAGGTTTCTGCCCCATATGTGAGTACTGGTAACACACAGCTGTTATACACTTTCCTTTTGAGGGATAGTGGCAACCTGCTGTTCATGATTTGAGAATGCCTGCGAAACGCACCCCAGCCCATTCTTATTCTTCTGGTTATTTCAGTCTCATGATCCGGATCCGTGGTCACTACCTGCCCTAAGTAGATGTAGTCCCTTACCCCTTCCAGTGCTTCGCTACCTATCGTAAACTGCTGTTCTCTTCCGAGCCTGTTAAACATTACTTTAGTTTTCTGCAGATTAATTTTCAGACCCACCCTTCTGCTTTGCCTCTCCAGGTCAGTGAGCATGCATTGCAATTGGTCTCCTGAGTTACTAAGCAAGGCAATATCATCAGCGAATCGCAAGTTGCTAAGGTATTCTCCATCAACTTTTATCCCCAATTCTTCCCACTCCAGGCCTCTGAATACCTCCTGTAAACATGCTGTGAATAGCATTGGAGATATCGTATCTCCCTGTCTGACGCCTTTCTTTATAGGGATTTTGTTGCTTTCTTTGTGGAGGACTACGCGGTGACTGTGGAGCCGCTATAGATATCTTCCAGTATCTTTACATATGGCTCATCTACACCCTGATTCCGTAATGCCTCCATGACTGCTGAGGTTTCGACTGAATCAAACGCTTTCTCGTAATCAATGAAAGCTATATATAACGGTTGGTTATATTCTGCACATTTCTCTATCACTTGATTGATAGTGTGAATATGGTCTATTGTTGAGTAGCCTTTACGGAATCCTGCCTGGTCCTTTGGTTGACAGAAGTCTAAGGTGTTCCTGATTCTATTTGCGATTACCTTAGTAAATACTTTGTAGGCAACGGACAGTAAGCTGATCGGTCTATAATTTTTCAAGTCTTTGGCGTCCCCTTTCTTATGGATTAGGATTATGTTAGCGTTCTTCCAAGATTCCGGTACGCTCGAGGTTATGAGGCATTGCGTATACAGGGTGGCCAGTTTCTCTAGAAAAATCTGACCACCATCCTTCAACAAATCTGCTGTTACCTGATCCTCCCCGGCTGCCTTCCCCCTTTGCATAGCTCCTAAGGCTTTCTTTACTTCTTCTGGCGTTACCTGTGGGATTTCGAATTCCTCTAGGCTATTTTCTCTTCCACTATCGTCGTGGGTGCCACTGGTACTGTATAAATCTCTATAGAACTCCTCAGCCACTTGAACTATGTCATCCATATTAGTAACGATATTGCCGCCTTTGTCTCTTAACGCACACATCTCATTCTTGCCTATTCCTAGTTTCTTCTTCACTGTTTTTAGGCTTCCTCCGTTCCTGAGAGCCTGTTCAATTCTATCCATATTATAGTTCCTGATGTCCGCTGTCTTACGCTTGTTGATTAACTTAGAAAGTTCTGCCAGTTCTATTCTAGCTGTAGGGTTAGAGGCTTTCATACATTGGCGTTTCTTGATCAGATCTTTCGTCTCCTGCGATAGCTTACTGGTTTCCTGTCTAACGGAGTTACCACCGACTTCTATTGCGCACTCCTTAACGGTTCCCATGAGATAGTCGTTCATTGCTTTAACACTAAGGTCCTCTTCCTGAGTTAAAGCCGAATACCTGTTCTGTAGCTTGATCCGGAATTCCTCTAGTTTCCCTCTTACCGCTAATTCATTGATTGGCTTCTTGTGTACCAGTTTCTTCCGTTCCCTCCTCAAGTCTAGGCTAATTCGAGTTCTTACCATCCTATGGTCACTGCAGCGTACCTTGCCGAGTACGTCTACATCTTGTATGATGCCAGGGTTCGCGCAGAGTATAAAGTCGATTTCATTTCTAGTCTCACCATTCGGGCTCCTCCACGTCCACTTTCGACTAACCCGCTTGCGGAAAAAGGTGTTCATTATCCGCATATTATTCTGTTCTGCAAACTCTACTAATAATTCTCCTCTGCTATTCCTAGAGCCTATGCCATATTCGCCCACTGACTTGTCTCCAGCCTGCTTCTTGCCTACCCTGGCATTGAAGTCGCCCATCAGTATAGTGTATTTTGTTTTGACTTTACCCATCGCCGATTCCACGTCTTCATAAAAGCTTTCGACTTCCTGGTCATCATGACTGCATGTAGGGGCATAGACTTGTACCACCTTCAATTTGTACCTCTTATTAAGTTTCACAACAAGACCTGCCACCCTCTCGTTAATGCTATAGAATTCCTGTATGTTACCAGCTATTTCCTTATTAATCAGGAATCCGACTCCTAGTTCTCGTCTCTCCGCTAAGCCCCGGTAACACAGTACATGCCCGCTTTTTAGCACTGTATATGCTTCTTTTGTCCTCCTAACCTCACTGAGCCCTATTATATCCCATTTACTACCCTCTAATTCCTCCAATAATACTGCTAGACTCGCCTCACTAGATAGCGTTCTAACGTTAAACGTTGCCAGGTTCAGATTCCAATGGCGGCCTGTCCGGAGCCAGGTATTCTTAGCACCCTCTGCAGCGTTACAGATCTGACCGCCGCCGTGGTCAGTTGCTTCGCGGCTGCTGGGGACTGAGGGCCGGGGTTTGATTGTTGTATTCATATAGGAGGTTATAGAGATTATATAGAGATTATAGAGATTATAGAGATTATAGCTAGTATTATATTATGCCCAAATGGCTTTTCTGTACATGCATTGTTTTCTTTTGTCTGTGTATTACATTTTTTTAAACTGTGCATAATATTTTCGTTAGATTACCTGTGCGCCAGTATTAGAGCCTCGGGGTGTTTTCTGGGCACATAATCTAAAAGCTGCATTTATTTATTTATTTATTTATTTATTTATTTATTTATTTATTTATTTATTTATTTATTTATTCTTGCACGTTGTTCGTGTTTCCGTTTTCGTCTTTCTGTTGTGAATTCATATTGGCTTTTGTTGACTGTAAACTGTTCCTTTTCATAACCGTCCTTTATTATTTCACGTTTTTTTCTTTATTTGCATTTGAATGTTTAATTTAGCTTTTTTACTGTGTGCCAGCACTGGACCTTAGGATTGTTCCTGGGTACGTTAATAAACATGATGGAGTGATATGTGCTGCTATACTGCTCCAGTTTACTGTAAGAATTTTGACCAAGTATTTGTTCGGCGATTGCGAATAGACTTGTTCGTCAGCATCAGTCGCGAAACATTTCCTCGTCGGCGGGCCACATTTAACCTGGTGCCAGTATTCTAAATACGTGAACGGTCGCTCTGGAGCACGTAGCCTTAGACTAACTTGTGGACCAGCCCTCACGGGCCTGGAGGCCTGCGACATGAAATACTTCGCATTTCCTTTACTCGTCTGGATTAACAGAGAAGCGTGTATATGAGTAAGAGGCGACTAAAAAAATTCCATCCAATTGTAGAATTGCATGCACTTAGTGTCACCATGCTCGAAAAGCATTCTTTGTCACTTCGCTCTTGCTTGCGGATTTCCGCAGTTTACTAGTTTGAATAATTCACTTGTTCAAGCTTTCAGCGCTTCGCGTTCTCGACTATAGCCTTGGCCTCGCGCTCCAATCTGCCAGCCTCCTTTAAAGGGAAGCTTTCTTTTCGAACCCTCCAGGACTTTCCTGACCATGGCTGCAGGGTACTGCTCTTCTGCGAAATAGCTTATAGAAAGGACAAGGATAGCATATTTATTACCCTTAAATGTGTGCTGGCTGCCGGTCTTGTTTTTTACGGAATTACTGAGTGTTAAAACAAACGGCACCGCATGTCCTCATTACCACGAATAAGCGTCATGAAGAACACAATTCCTTTAACAAATCAAATGTTACTGCGCTTATTTTCCTAAAGCTTGGGGTTCGGTGCATCTGCTTGGTCGGCCTTCAGGCGAGTAAAGTGCACTTTACTGTTGCATTATCGCTAGGATCGATCAGCTCTAGACGGCGCGCCTCAACCCTAAATATAATGTAGCAGAAAAAGGGGGTCAATGCCGGAGTCAATAAAATGTGTGGTGACGTAGGTCACGTGTTGTGGCTCTCCGCGTCTTGCCATGTTCGCTAGCAGGCAGGTAATCCCTATGGTGCGAAACGCTGTGCAGAATGTAATGAGTTGCGCTCCTTTCTTAACCACTACATGGAAGCTTCGCTTCTCAGATTCCAACGTGGGGATCTGATTTGCATAAGCCTTTGTTATGCTCTGATAGCAACCGCCCCGCAAAGGCTAGGTTCTAAGCTGGGCTGGGTCCTATTCTCGTGTCAGGATTAACTTTTCCTTAAATGCGAATTTTGTTCTTCTAGGGACGCCGAAATGTGTCCCTTCGCGTGGGACACACTTCTGCAACAGCCAGGTTTGCCTTGCGTGAATCTTGCTCCGCCCGTTAAGGGCTTCCGGAAGTATTTATTCAAGCAATTCATTGTCTGAGTGCGCCGTTATTGTGTCCGCAAATATTGTTGCGTGTACACACACGCAGCTTCAAGTCCGTTCTTATTTTTTTTTGCTACCTCACTGCTTACATTCCGCTTGAGAATTCAGTGAATACCGGCACCAGTCAATACGTTTCTCACGTCAGTATTTTGCACTTGTTCCCTCAGCGCAGAATGAGGCAAGCGTGCGGCACGCTCAAACTGCATAAAGGTATATACGCAGGCACCTGACGTCACCACGCGTACCCGGTCCAGGCACTGCCTCTTCACAGAACTGCGGCGACGACCTCGAAAACAGTTTCCACGCATCCGAGCGCGGAGTCTGTGATGCGCCGACAATTGACACTGTTTCGTCGTGTGCACGCAGGGGCGTTACTACGCTCGTGTGCGCGCGCGCTTGTGTGCTTTTGTACGGAGATTCTCGGAAGAAGGACGGTCGCCCGAAAGACTGGCCAGGGCGTATGTCATGCGGCACCTACAGCGCGACAGTGTTTCCTTGAGCTGTTTACGTGTTTCTCCGGTCGTTCCTGCCGCTGTCGCTGATGTTCCTGCACCGGCTTCGTTGTTTTCTCCTCCTCTCCCAAAGCCTTGTGGCCCGCCCTTGCAGCACAGATGCGCCCGGCCCGGGCGACCCCGCCCTCGCAAATGAGGAGGACGTTGCACGTGCAAGAGACGCCACACTGAGTTCTTACTCTGAATTAAGTTTCATTTGTGTCGTCTCTCGTCATTTGCTAGTGGGGCACCCAGTGGATGCAGGCGCTTGAAAATAAAATAGAAAGAAAAAGAAGGGCACGTGCTTCTTTACGACTCGAGGTACACGCCGTGACCGTGTTTCCATCCGAAAGCGAGCACTAATTCTCATGCGTGGTAGCAGCGACGCGTCATACAACTGAAGCCTTTCTGCGCATGTTGCAAGTATATAACCATAGTTGCAGCGATGTTAGGGTTCTGGAGCTTTTTCTTTTTGCGGGTTCTTTTTTTTTTTTGTGCACGATAATCAGCGCTAGAGTATGAAGAGTATGAATGAGCACGTGCGTTAGAAAGTCGTAATCTCGAAAAGTGTCCTGCCTTCTCCCATACGTTTTAAACATACCCTAGGCGCACTGTTTGTTTGTTTTCGCTCGACCTTCGTTCTGTCTTTCTTTGCTTTCTGCAGACGAGTAGCTCGGCGTTGGTTGCTATGTAGTAGCTAGCAAGGTCGAAATAAAATGTATACTTCTCGTTCTCGCTGTACCTCATTGCACAAATGTTGCCTAAATCGACGCACAGTAGCGGATGGCAAATAGACAGTCTCACTGCAGAAAAACGACACTAGCTTTTTTCACGTCCATTTATCACACCGGTACGCGACCCTGCGTGTGTTCGGTTTGAAGTGCGCCGCACATATAATCCACGTGTGTGGCGTAGGCCGTCACTATGACTCGATGTTACAGGTTCAGTTCTTTTTGTTCATGAGCCCATTCGACACCTTGCTGCCGGGCTTTAGTGAAAACAAACTATCAGTGACTTTCTCGCAACATTTCACGTTTCATTTCGTCCTTAAACAATACATTGTTGCCAGCAGGGTGGCGAGGCTTTCTCAGATTATCAAAAGTATCGATCCATACATCTCCCCAATCAAATCCATATTTTATCCATCCACCCATCCATCCATCCGTCCGTCCTTTCCGATTATCTATTCTTTATCACGTCCGTCCGCAAATTCATCCAATTCATTAGTAAATGGCTTGTGAATTTATCAGGATAAGGTGTCTTTCTAGCCAAACATGCTGCCGCACCAACTAGTAATAGCAAATTAAGTTTTGTTAGCGTTCGGCGCCCTCGCATTACCTCGAATGAACTCAAGGAAAGGATAAGGATAACTTAAGTTAAGCTGAAGCTATTAACGACACACTTCCAACATATACTTTAAAGGGAATAATTGCGTAAGTGCTAAATAACCAATCGCAACACTCGTGCAATGGTTCATCTACAATGAACATAGAGATTATGATGCGGATTACGGTGATGAAGATCTAACGAATATTTTTGATTGGTCACACGTTCATTGCAACTTCTCGCGCAGGCAATTGTTGACTTATCAAGAAAGCCTTCTGAAAAGGCAGCAAAGCGGCATCTGTCACGGGCAACATATAAAATTTTCGTACGAACTATATTACGGAAAGCAGGCGGTGTCTCTCATTGTCGTACGCTCCTCATTTCCGAGCAGCCGGGCCGCCATATCTGATGAGGGTATCATTTGTATCCGGCGCTACCCCGTGAGCAGCCACGTATGCTTAGCGCTACACAATGGTCACATATGTAAACCTCTTGTTAACGTGGACGCAGGGCAAATAACAGCGTATCAGCGCATAGTGTAGTTAGCGCCCACACCCAGAGAACGGACGAAGTTACCTGGCATTGTAGGACCGGCCATTGTTCTGTTCAATGGTGTGGCAAGTCCATTCGTCTTGACGCTGTCGCTACATTTTTTCTTTCTTTTCTTTTCTTTTCTTTTTCTGGTTTTTTTTTTTTTTTTTTGAGCCTCGCCTTGCACACGTGGGCGCTAACGTTCTGCGGTGCGCTTCTCCGACTTCCTCTCATTTTTCCTCACATTGTTAGCTTCAAAGCTTTTAAAAGTCGCACTGTCACTTCTTTTATTACTATTTTTTTTTTCTCCAGCACCGAAGCTCGGTACTTCTTGCCTTTCGCACTGGAGAAGCACGTGTCAGAGAAAAAAGTGCGAAGGTTGAATAGATACAGTAGCACAATAAAAAAAAGGGGGTAAAGCGAGCTGCTGAGGGGAGAACAATTAATACAGCTGTGATGTATAGCGACGCATTTCGTGCGCTTTAAGCAAGTCGCCAGCTTATCCGACGTTGGTAGGCGGTCCGCATCGTAGAGTTGGTTCGTCTGCAATTAGGATGGCGATTTTGGCGAGTTCCTCTAAGTTCACGGCCTGAATGCCACGCGAAGCACACCGCAGTGCAGGAAGGTATAGGCGTGTGATTAGCGGAATGATGTACGAACACTAGCGCCGACAAACCACAGAATTTTTATTTATCAAAGAAGGTAGGAAAATAGGAACTCAGGAGGTAAGAGGGTTATCCAACATGGTGTCGCAGAGTTGATGCAATAACGTCACCTCTGAGAACCAGCAGAAATATTTTAAAGAAAGGCATGTATGGCAAAAAAAAAAACAATAACATTCCAAAGGATTGTATAGTCAAGTTGTACGCAGGGTTAAAAAGAGCAAATTATTTTTTTTCTTGTAAGATCACCAAGGATCTTCAAACACAACTGTCACCATATTTTTTCGTACAGACGGCCTCAAAGATTTCGCGAGTGTCCCCATCGTGTCGGTGACCCCGTACAGCTGTTTATTCGGTATCTACGTGGTTCCACGTCCACCGTCAAAACAGTGCGATCCTTGATTAGACGTCCTTCCGTTATTTAAATCATTTTTGAACCCTCCCAAGCGTTTGTCAGTACAAAGCCCCGTTAGGCCGATATATTTACGGCCACAAGTTGATTGGGTGTTGTATAAACAAAAGCTTGGGAGAGCCCAAGAATAATTTAATTATCGGAAGGACGTCTAATCAAGCATTGCACTGTATTGGCTGTTGGCGTGTAGCCACGTAGATATTTAAAAGAAAGAAAACATCTCTACTGGATCAGCATCACGATAGGGCACTCGTGAAATCTCCAAGGCCTTTATATATATATATATATATATATATATATATATATATATATATATATATATATATATATATATATATATATATATATATATATATATATATATATATATATAAACGAGAAGGAAGGGGGTTGACCGAGGGGCCCGATTTTTATTAGTCATATTATAAGAAGCCAACAAACACTGACACCAAGGACAACATAGGGGAAATTACTTGTGCTTAATAAATGAAATGAAGAAACGATAAATTAATGGAAATTAAAGTGGATGAAAAAACAACTTGCCGCAGGTGGGAACCGAACCCACAACCTACGCCTTTCCCGTGCGATGCTCTACCAATTGAGCTACCGCCTGCGGCAAGAAGGACGTTCCACGTCCGCCGCCAAGGTCTGTGAGTGGTGGCGCTGGCTAACACTCCCAGGGTTCTACTAGGACACATAAATACCCAAGAAAGTGGATGGGGGAAACAGCGCCGCGGTAGCTTAATTGGTAGAGCATCGCACGCGCAATGCGAAGGGTGTGGATTCGGTTCCCACCTGCGGCAAGTTGTTTTTTCATCCAGTTTAATTTCCATTAATTTATCGTTTTATTTCATTTATTAAGCACAAGTAATTTCCCCTATGTTGTCCTTGGTGTCAGTGCTTGTTGGCTTCTTAGGATATATATATATATATATATATATATATATATATATATATATATATATATATATATATATGTATGTATGTATGTATGTGTGTGTGTGTGTGTGTGTGTGTGTGTGGGACAGTTGTGTTAGTTGACTCGGCCACTCGGTGACATTACAAGATCATTTGTTCTTTTGAACCTGTGTATGCCATAATTTGCAACCTTTTAAATTTTCTTTTTTGGCATACATGTCCTTTCAAAAATGTTGCTCCTTCTTCTCGGACTTGCAGATATTGCCTCGTGTCTGCGATACCATGTTTCAGAACCCTCTCAGCTTCTACGTTCCTGTATATACCTTCCTTGATAAACATTCGCAGGGTGTCTTATTTTATCCCTAAGGTGACTTGAAGGTGAAAGCAGAAGTGCCGGTGCATTAAAGACGGACGTATGACGTACACATCCCCCTTAATTCGCTTAGTCATCCCACTAAATTCGCCAACTCATCCTCTTAATTCACTTAGCCATCCCCTTAATTCGCTTTATGATCCATCTTTATCATCCATCTTGCTTGCTTGCGGGGTATGATTCATTGATGCTGATAGCTTTTGTACCTTTTGTGTCGTCGACGTGTTTTCGCTCAAGAGCTTTGAAGGTCGACTGAACGATGAGACATACAAGGATTTCGCCTTAACAAAAATTCAGTTGGTATAGTTATCGGTAGTGTTTGTCCCTCTTCCCACTAACCCCACGCCTATCGACGCGTTGCGCTGCATTCGCGCAGTGGTTTCTGTGGAAGCAGCTTTTCGGCAATACACACACACACACACACACACACACACACACACATATATATATATATATATATATATATATATATATATATATATATATATATATATATATATATATATATATATATATATATATATATATATAGCGTGCATTCTCCTGCAATGTATATACATAGGCACTTCACTGGCATCAACTTTAATGTCATGCAATGTTCATGCATATGAATGAATGAGTGACTAAACTTTTATTGGGTCCAGCAATACGCAATAAAACGTGCACCCGGCCAATCCCACGACGGGACCGACAGGTCTAGCCTGCCGGCCCGATCGTGGGCGCGCTGGGCGGCCAGGATTTGGTCTTCGAAGAATGGACTTCGGAGGAGCGCGTCCCACTCTTCCTTGGTGAACTTCGGGCCCAACGACCCGCACTCCCAGAGCATGTGAGGGAAAGTATATAGCAGCCTCACCACAGGCCACGCAAGAACAATTCGGGTAAATGTCCGGATATACGCTGTTAAGGGCCGCCGGATTTGGGTAGGAGTAAGTTTGCAGGAGTCTGAGCGTGACCGCCTGCGGCCTGCTTAGCTTGGAATCAGGCGGCGGGAAAACCGTTCTCTCTAAGTGAAAGAATTTAGTAATTTCATTGTGCGTCTCTATGTGCGGGGCGAGAGCTACCCGATCCGAGGGGCAGCGCGGTCGGTAAAGCCACGCGCAACCTCGCGGGCAGACTCGTTGAGGTTTAGAGGAACCCCCTCAATCGCCCCGACGTGGGTAGGCAATCAACGGATGGAGTGTGTGGAGCTGTCGCCGTGTTATCGGTTCTAATTGGGAGTGATAAGTTGTGGGTTCGCACGCCACATGCGTGATACGTGCCATGCCCCCTTTACCTCGTTCATACATATGTGCTACGTGTACACCGTTCACAAGCTGTACCCAAATGCAAGCTTTGCATTTCGGCACAGTTAAGACGGCACGGTTAACGTGTGGTCTGTCGCAACAATTCCAATACGCGTAATAGCTAACGACAAAATCGGCATCGTTAAACATGGTCGTTTCCTATGCAGCCTTCTGCCCAACGCCTCAAGAAAGTACCTCTGCACAAGTGTTTAGTGGCAGGTGCTGTAGCTATGGGGCAGCTCCGCCGGGACCCGGGCCGCATGCATATGATTTAACCCCGCTATCTAAGAGGAATGCAGAAGGAGTGCAGGAACTGATGCCAGGTCGCACGTGGAACGCAATGCAAATCAGCGTTCCGCGGCGCAGGCGCTTATTGGAAATGCGCAAGCCTAAATGGAAGCGAGGTGTTCGTAAGCAAATGTCTATGTTCAAAGTAGTGAAACCAAACGGAGTCGAACGCTGCGCTGGCCCGTTGTTACCAAACTCAAGATGCAAGTCATGTCGACATCTGGGCCTCGCGACGATATGGGCCGCATGCGATAAACTCTTGCGCATCTCCGTCCCGGAAGATGCAAGTTCAAGTGCGGCCGACCATGTTTTGATATCGGCGAAACCCGAGTCGAACAGGTGAGATAAAAAGGCCTCTTCAAAGAGCTGCACGCTGATTCTTCACGATAGAGTAAATATCAGTCCTCGTGGCGAACGTGTAAATACATTGTCGGTAACGCGTTGCAGACATCACGTGCGGATTTATCTAAGGACCATATTGAATGTTATTGTCGCGAGGTCGCTGTGATTTACGGCGCGCTGCTGTTGACCTTCGTTATGCAAATACAATGTCAAAGAAAAACACTTCGGGTAATTTTTTTGCGTGATAATGCTGTTCGCTATTTTCGTCGTCGTCGTCGTCGTCGTCGTCGTCGTCGTCGTCGTTGTTGTTGTTGTTGTTGTTGTTGTTGTTGTTGTTGTTTATGTCGGCTCCCTGTGGCTGCTCTGTTAAGGGTAGCTGAAGTTGTGTTATGGAACGCTTATTTCCCTGTCATTTCTTTTCCTTTTGTTTCCAGGAGCTGATCGCTGTGATAGCGACAATGCGCCGGCGTGTGAGTCAATGACGAAGGGCAAGAAAAATGAAAACAGAAGAGAAAACCTTGCAGAGTCATTGTAAACAGTCCCGCTCCGCATTGGATTTAAGTTTCGCAAGTTCGTCCTTCACTAACTCATCCTGGACAGCCTTGGACTGTGCAACCAACAGTGACCACTTTCCAACTTTTCTCTTGTATTTTGTTTGCTTTTGTATGTTTTCTTATCTATCTTTCGTTATGTTTTTTTTTCTCATCGAATAAGTGGCACTTCAAAAAGAATAGGTGAACGTTTCAGCACGCAATTCTTGGCCAATCCCCCAGTGTGGGTATGAGCCATAACATGAGGCCATCATCATCATCATCATTACCCGCTTCCCTAACCCAGTGGCTACATTATATGGCGTTCTGTTGTTGAGATGTAGGTCGCGGATTCGATCCCTGTTCCGGTAGCTCTATTTCAATGGGGGCGAAATGCAACATCGGTAGTGTAGTTAAATTTAAGTGCGCGTTAAGGAGCTGCAGGTGGTCAAAATTAATCCATAATCCACTGCGGCGTGCCTTATTATCATATCGTGGAGTTGGTTCGTAAAACTCCAGAACTTTTTCTTTTTAACAGAATCATCGCTCTTGAGCATTTTCCCACAGTCTTCAATAATTTCAGGTTGCGTTTGATCACCTAAAGAATATTTAAACACATAGCAACAAAATGTACTATTCCATTCGCAACGACTTTGGCTTTTAAATCCACTCGAGTCAGAGTGAGTGAGTGAGTGAGTGAGTGAGTGAGTGAGTGAGTGAGTGAGTGAGTGAGTGAGTGAGTGAGTGAGTGAGTGAGTGAGTGAGTGAGTGAGTGAGTGAGTGAGTCGCTCGGTCGGTCCGTCAGCCTCCCTCTTTACCTCCCTCGGTTGAGATCAGCCAAGGCAGTGTTGGCATTGCTCAATCGTATGACTAATATAAAGTCATGAAATTAAAATTACAGTAAATCGTTGATTTCCATGGAGAGATTTTGTATCAAGCTGTTTTCAAACAGCAGTGTTAGTCTATGTATGCTCTCCGACGCAGGAGGCGTAGGAGCCGAACAGGATCACCTCCCGTTGTACCAGCACGTAACCCCAACATGCGTACGCTCTAGTTTTTCGCCTCACCAATGACGAAATCAATATCTATCTGAAGAGGCCCACGTCCTTGGAGTCCCAGGGACAAAATAGAATTTACACGTGCGATGACGTCCGACCTCCGACCTCCGCATGTAACAACAATCACACATGACTCCTTGCGAGTCAAGTGCCCCAGGAAGATCCGGGTGTCAAAGCTCATATCCGCATTGATTGCTGCCTGCTGTTTGTTTATATGTGTATAGGAATAATATGGTGGCCTTCTTTTGATAACGCAAATGACCAACGCTTGCAGGCACAGATCCAAGCTGAGCTGGCCTCATACGGGCCTCGAAGATAGCAACCGCGACCTATGTGCACATACTTTCTATGTCTCATCTGGTTTGCATCATTGTCAACACTCCCGGTTTACTTTCCGTCAGGCCATATATATATATATATATATATATATATATATATATATATATATATATATATATATATATATATATATATATATATATATATATATATATATATATATATATATATATATATATATATATATATATATATATATATATATATATATATATGTATATATGTTGTTCGTCTGTGCGCGAAGCCTGGCTTGTGACCGCTCCCGTGGTGGTTCTGACCCCAAAGGGTTCTTTAACGTGCACCGCAATCTCTGCAGCCAAGCATTGCATTTAAGCCCGATTCGCAATGCCGCTGATGCGCGGGACAGGAAAACGACCTTGCAGTGGCGTTCGCTGCAACAACACAAGATGACACTTACCGAATGTTTTCTTGCTTGATGAGCAAACGGCCAAGCTGGAGATGGAGATAATATGCTCACTTCACGCACGACTGTTGCATAGGAATCATGTATATACGTATACGCGCGCTCTCATACACACACACACACACACACACACACACACACACACACACACACACACACACACACACACACACACACACACACATATATATATATATATATCGTGTATTTTTCTTACCTCCTCGAAATGCTGCCGCAGCGGCCGGGAATCGAGCCCTTGACCTCGTGCTTAGCAGCAAGAGGCCATAACCAGTGAGTCATTGCGGCGGCTAGTCTCGCAAAAAATCGCACCCTGTTAGAATAGGAGGAGGGTCGCACGAGTCGTTTTCCATGTGGCGCAAGTCCTTGATGCTGCGGCACCTACGGAGGACAATGCACTGACGCCAGCACCCGGTCGTGGGGAGGTGGCAAGGTGCCGAATGAGTATCTTCAAATAATCGCAGTTACTTTATACCGTTTACGAATCGTCATCGTCACCTCTATTAAGCCCACTATACACGACCAAGACAGTCAGTGTCAGAGATCTCCGATTACAACCACTGTCCCACCTCGAACACGCCCATCGTATTATACACCTGCGAATTTCCCAGTATCAACTATGTAGTCTTCCCTTTTCCCTCTCCCAAAGTGTAGGGTAGCCAACCGGGCCCGTCCTTGGTTAACCTACGTACTTATCCCTTTTCGTTTCTCCCTCCCCCATATCTCTCTCTCTCCGGTATCATCGAGCCACCCGGTCCTCTGCTATCATCGACTTCATCTCGCGTCTTTCGGAACAATGTTAGTTACTCTAATGTACGAGTGAGTGTGCATTCTAGGCCCCGTTACTCGGCCTGACCAGAGAGAAAGAGAGAGGATTCAAAGTTAGGAAAGGCAGGGAGGTCAGCCAGAAGAGCGTTTGGCTTGCTGCCCTATACATTTTGGGGCTACGGGAAATTGGGAATAGACCGAGGAGAAGGGTGAGCCCTGCGCGCCGAGGAGGATTACTCTAAGGACGACTCTAAACTGCCACTCAGGACGGTTCACTTGAAAACCTGGCCAACTCCGCATTGTCCCCTTTAATCTTGCAGTGAACCTATTGCTGGGTGGTGGGATTCACGGGTGCGAGATAGCGACAAGACATTCGTTTAAAAAGAAGTGGCGACTCAGAAAACCAAAGGACAAGCATAACCGTGCCACCTATTCTGCTCACAATTGATTTCTAAGCCTGTCCGCGGCAACTTCCTGCGGCCGCAGACCAGTCATCACCCTCGTTCCTTGCACCCACCGCGGTAGTGTCCCTATCACAGTGGTTACGTGACGTTGCGCTGCTAAGCTCGAGGTCGTGGATTCGATCCCTGTAGCGGCGATCGCATTCCGATAGCTGCTGATATGAATGAATGAATGAACGAATGAATGAATGAATGAATGAATGAATGAATGAATGAATGAATGAATGAATGAATGAATGAATGAATGAACCTTTATTTGAAGCAGTGAGTTGTCAGTCAAGGTGGGAGGGTCCCTTGTTCCAGGAACCCTCTGGCTTGCATCGCCCTCCGGGCCCGGGCGACGAGTTCGCGCTGGTAGACCAGGTCCGGCTTGGCGATCGCAGCCTCCCACGTTTCAGCGAGGAGGTTTGGGTCTGCGTCTGCTGCTACTGGCTGTGTCGCTGTGACGCTTGCTCGGGTGTTCTTGCATTGCAGTAGGACGTGCGCCAGGGTGTCCGGCACGTTGCAGTGTGGACAGGTGTAGCTGTATAGTGTTATATATATATAAAGAGAAAAACGTTCGCGTACCGTGCATTAGGAGGAGGAGGAGGAGGAGGAGGAGGATGAGGAGGAGGAGGAGAAGGAGGAGGAGGAGGAGGAGGAACTTTATTATTGGAGAAACTGTTGCGTGGTTTATTCCTGGGTGGTTCCCTCTGACAGGGCTCCACTGGCGATCGCGGCTCACCGGGCCTGGTCGAGGGTCACCAGTTGGCTTCCTAGGTCCAGTTCGGAGAGTCTCGCCTCCCAAGACCACGTAGTGAGTGTGTGTGTTGTGACCCGTGGCGAAATTGCGTCGCCCTGACGGTCGGTACATTCGTGTGTTATGTGCGCGAATGTCGCTGTGTGGTTGCTACACCAGGGACATGTCCGAGACGTATAACTGTCTGGGGAGATTGCGTGTAGACGAGACAAGTGTGGTATGTGCTAGTTTGCAGGCGGCGCCAGTCCCTTGCTTGGAGTTTATTGAGAGCTTTGTGCGGGGGTGCACGTTAAAGAACACCAGAAAGTCAACATTAATCCGGAGTCCGCCACTACGGCATTCCTCGTAATCATATCGGGATATTGTCATGCAAAACCCCAGAATTTCGTTATATTAATTTTTTAATCCTCGCTCCTTAGCGGTTTCTGCTACCTGTGTATTTCTTGCTTGTTATTTTTATTCCTTAAATTATTTGTTATTGACCTCTTCGGGACATTTCAATCGCGGCATATGAAGTAACAAGCCTTGCATATAGCTGGGCTGACATCTTTAGAGTTCATAAGATTTATTTATTTATTTATCAAATTATTTCTCTGGTTTTAATTCTTATCACTCTAAAGAGAGAGAGAGAGATAGCAAAGAGAGGAAAGGCAGGGAGGTCAACAAGGCGAGCGTCTGGTTTGCTACCCTACACCGGGGGAAGGGAAAGGGGGAACAGACAGAGGAAAGCAGGATAGAGGGAACACTGTCTGTGCACGCAGCAAAGTGCGTGGAAATCAGTCAAGGCAAAGCAAATGCTCCGTCGATACGTTAGGCTGCCGTCAATCTTGGTGGCTCATAGCTGGTGATGCACGTTGAAGTGACCACTGAAGACCAAGGATCCGGTGGGCGTCAGCAGTACGTTGCAGTGCGTGGCAGTATATTTTTTTAAGCTAAACCCCAGCCGTTCTGACTTCAGTGCGAATATAGTGATGCGGGTGAGCCATGATGCTTACTCAAGTGTCGCAAGTACTGAATTGAGAGCATCCAGCACTTGCATTGCACTTCGCGCTGACGGAGTGTGGAGGTTATTTAAGAGCATTCGATAGGTATTCATCAGAGACCGGAGCATCATGACCACTTGCCGGTCTTCTTTGGGCAATTTGTCAGGAACACGCGCTGTTCGCTCTACAGGCGTGCGCAGCTGTATCACTTGACGTGGCTCCGGCTCTGGCTGTGGCATCAGCTGCGGCGTCGCCTCTGGTTGTGGCATCGGCTGCGGTATCGCCTCCGGCTGTGGCATCTCCTCCGGCTGTGGCATCGGCTGCGGCATCAGCTGTGGCTTCGGTTGTGACTTCCGCTGCTGTTCTGGCTTTGGCTGTTGCTTTAGTAGTGAGGACCAAGTTATATTGTTCTCTGCCATGGCCTTGTCAGATTTAGATTGAATTGCCCCAGGCCTAGGGGGCAGAGGACGAGGTGTTGTCGGACTGTAGACACCAGCCTCACCCCTATCTCTATCTCTCCGGTATCATCGAGCCACCTGGTCCTCTGCTATCCCCGACTTCGTCTCGCGTCTTTCGGAACAATGTTAGTTACTCTAATGTACCAGCAAGTGTGCATTCCAGGCCCCCTTTCTCCGCATTGCCAGGTTTTCAAGTGAACCGGCCTGAGTGGCAGTTTAGAGTCGTCCTTAGAGTAATCCTCCTGGGCGCGCAGGGCTCACTTTTCTCCTCGGTCTATTCCCAATTTCCCTTAGTCCCAAAATGAATTGGGCCGAGGACGAGGTGTTGTCGGACTATAGACACCAGCCTGGTAACTTGCTTAGTTCCATTCGTTGTACTCTATACAGTGTACGAAAAGAAAGCTACAAATCACCGCTGCTCTCCGATAACCTCTGCGCGAGCTTAGAGAGGCACACGATATCGTCCAGTGCTCTAATTGC
Organism: Dermacentor variabilis; assembly: GCF_050947875.1. Taxonomy (NCBI): domain Eukaryota; kingdom Metazoa; phylum Arthropoda; class Arachnida; order Ixodida; family Ixodidae; genus Dermacentor; species Dermacentor variabilis. The sequence continues at coordinate 135,787,894 of NC_134569.1, forward strand.
GACTTCGCCTGCACTGTGCCCAGTCATTTGCCTGGCTTCCTATCACAGCTTCGGGCTTTGGCCCTTAGCATCAAGCCACTCGCCGTATCTGTCGCCGGTTGTCGACACGACCTTACGCTCCCCTCCAACAATGTGTTCCGGCCTGGAACGAGCTTTTAGATAAGCCGCAGAGTACAGGAGGCCGGTTGAAAGCGGCTACGCGACCGGTCGCAGCGAGCCGATGACAAACATTCTCTTCTCAGAGTCCCGTCAAGTGTCGTAGCGTCTATTCGTGATAGACGCGATATCGGGCGCTAGCGTTATCGCTCTAAAAGTGTGTCCGGGTGCACTGCTACTATATATGTGGACGTGCCGCAGTGCGGTGTCGACGGAAGGACGCCATCACTTTGTGTACGCGTGCGTGCGTGCGTGAAACCAAAACGTGCGGAGGAGTGGGCGGTGTGTAAACGGTTCCTCGACTGGACTGAAGACGACTCGCTCGCGTGCGTGGTGTACATGCGACCAGGCGCGTCCGCACTCCGCCGCCTCCGTGCGTGGCGCACGTCGCAGCCGGTAATCTGTGGTCCGGGCCAGCGCTATTGGGGCCACCCGAAAAGAGAGCGGCAGAGGCGCACTTCTCCAGCGCCCGTGGCAAACGTGTCCACTTGCACGCGCCGGGTGTAGGGCCACAATAACGTTTCCTACAAAAAAACTCTGCTGCTCTCTGTATACACGTATACACGTAACACTGTATACACGCGCTGTAAACAGTGGGATTGATTGATTGATTGATTGATTGATTGATTGATTGATTGATTGATTGATTGATTGATTGATTGATTGATTGATTGTGTCTACTGGCAGCTCAGCCGACACGGGAGTGATGGTTAGTAAGTGGATTTGGCTAAACTTCATCCTTCTTGCTTCAAATCTGTTTGTGACTTTGCAAATTGATCATTTTTCAACGTAGTATTGCGCAATAAACGCAACGACTCGCAAAGGTTATAAGCATGTGAGCGGAGACCAATTGCCTTGCTGTGTTAATCCTTGCTGGTACAACGATTACAATAGGTATCATAGTGGCTTACAATGAATATCCGACATGCCAAAGAAACGAAAGCCTAAACAAATCTGAGAAATTAGAGTTCCAGCAACTCCAATTGCATATTTTATGCAGGCTTAGTGCTGTGGACCATCGATTCTTCCTGAACTCGAGAAAACAAAATTAACACATTTCCACATGCTGAGATCAGGTGTCGTAAGCTGCATCTTTGAAGCGTACCGCCTAAGGCATGTAAATGTCTTCAATTGCAGCACAGAAACACTATCTAAATATATCCAGGCCTATTTTTCACACGCTCGTGATTAGAATTTAAAAGCGTGAAGCTCAACAAGCACCCCACAGCATACTGACATTGTGAAGGCTTTCGCACACCATCAAAAACTGATTTAGGAATTTGATACTTCATTTTTACTGGCACGAGCACCGAGTGGCACACTTGTTTCTTACGGAGTTCTTCCGGTTCACCTCCTGAGACGACCGGGGAGGAAATTCAAAATAAATCACAAAAAAATTAAAAATATAGTACAGTACAAAATTCATAGGTTTCATTATGTATATGATATCAGAGCATAACCTTAGTTAGAAGTTGAGTTACTGAAGTGCCTGGAATAACTATAATTAATTAGAAATCACTGATTACGGCACACCATGGCACAGAATCGTAGACTTTAGAGATCCGCCAAGGGAGCACGACTTTAACGAAATTCCTGGAAACCCGAAAGTAGAGAGCGGAAGTAATTACGTCACAACTGACGCCGCGCACAATAAGGTGACACGATATTTTACCGGCTGATTAGTGGAAAGCAGTTGCCTCCGAGTTCGGTTCGTTGGTTGCGTTCACCGAAAGTTAACCTAAACAACACCAACGCCGAGGTGCGAGTGCCACTAAGAGACACCTAAGTCAAAGGTTAGGGTTGCTTACTATTTCCTTTTTCTTTCTTTTCTTGCTGAGTTGCGCGAAATACAATTTTATTACTTAGAAAATAAAATTTGGACCACTGAAAATTAGAAAGCTGTGAATGCTTAAAAACTTTGAAAAATGAAGCGTAATAACGTCACAGGATCGCTTGAAGCCACAGGCACCAATATTAGACAAATCCTTGTACAAACCACCATGATCATTGCAGCGGAACGATCGCAGAACTAGAGTTTCATCTGTAAAGAAGGGGGCCGATATATGGAGTAGCACACTGTGGTATAAAAAGTTACACACATGCATAAGGTGCCTGAGAAAGGCTCGCCTACGCTTCGACAGGCCAAAGACGGCCTTGTCATCCTCGGATGCGGGACAGTTTCAACAGCCTGCTGAGGATGACAATGAGGCGTCTTTTGACGAAGATAGGCCCACCTATCAAAATGTAGGACAGCCTTTCTGAGGCACCTTATCCCTGTTTGTGACTTTTATGGCACAGAGCTTCCTAGGAATTTTCGTTTAGGAAACTCTTTGGTTAGGCCTATATATATATATATATATATATATGTCATTCATTCCACAGAGCATGCGCAGTGGCCCTGCCGTGGCCATGATGACAGTAGTCCCCGCCGCTTTTTCGCTGAATTCGGATTCAAGGCAGCAGTAAAGTCAATGACGAGAAGAATGCCATTTTGAATTTTCCCACTGAACTTGAGATGGAAGTTGGCGGGTATGGTTATTTAGCCTCACTATTGTACGTTATTTTTTTTTATGTTTAACTGTCTTGCCTATTGATATCGAAGGCTTGGCGGGTTTATCATGTTAGAAACACAACATGCTTCTTAACATAGCTGGCTTTTTGCCCGCTAAGGGCTGCTATACCGGCCTGCCTTGCGGCAGCTGTGCAATCTGCATTTTACAATCTGTAACTCGCTGTGAAATCAGTATGCACATCGTGAAATTCCTGCTTATTTTCCCAGTCTGGGTATAGCCAAGTCTTATCTTCTTAGATTTCTCTAAAGCGTTTGACAAAGTTTGCCACAGACTTCTCTTGTACAGGCAATATAAAGTAAATCTAGATCCCAACCTTCTCACGTTGATTAAGCTCTTTCTAATAAACCGCACTCAGTTTGTTACAGTTAATGGTTTTAATTCTTCTTTCAGCGATGTACATTCTGGGGTACCCCAAGGTTCAGTTCTGGGCCCTCTCCTTTTTCTCACTTGTAATAACGACCTTCCTGCTACACTGTCTCGTTCACTTGTTGACTTGTTCACTGATGACTGTGTTATTTCTCGCGAAATAACCAATGAAACTGAGGTTAACACGTTGCAACTCGACCTTGACGCAATATCTAACTGGTGTAATTCGTGGTTAATGGAACTAAACATTAACAAATGTAAAGCAGTACGTGTATCCCGCGTTTTTCGCCGACATGCCACTTACCACTTAAACAGCGTTCCTTTAGAAACAGTTAACTCTTACAAGTACTTAGGTGTCTATGTAACTACAAACCTGTCATGGTCAATTCACACCGAATGCGTTATTAACAGCGCTAACCGTATGCCAGGCTACTTGCGCCGTAACTTAGCTAGCTCACCTTCTAAGCTAAAGCACCTAATCTATAGAAGTCTAATACGTCCTAAATTAGAATACGCTACTTCTTTCTGTATGGGATCCTGGCCAGGATAACCTGAAAACGGCCTTCGAACTTGTCCAAGATAACTGAGTTCGATTAATCTTTTCTATATATAATACAACTGCGAGAACTCCTCCCACGAAACAATCGTACGTAGTCTTCATTTGCTGGCTGTTCGACGAAGAATTGCACGTCTAGCGCTCTTTCGTAGGATTTATCAGCATCCTACACTGCCCACGCAATTCTTTACAAGAGTCCATTAGATATCACAACGTGTTGATCACTTTCATAAAGTTGCAGCCTATCTATGCCACACAAAGCATTTTTCCCAGTCTTTCTTCCCCTCGCACCTGTATAGATTAGAACCGCCATCCCGCTGATATCGTAAATACTACTGATAACGGCCTTTATCGTGTGAAACTTTAGCTAACATTGTATAGAAAGAAACCTCTTGTATTCTAGCATTGTGTTTTGTTCATATTATGCGCTGCGTTTAGTTTGCTTCCTACGTACCACATTTTCTTTTGTACCACAAATAAATAAATAAATAAATAAATAAATAAATAAATAAATAAATAAACGAGCTGGCGCGTGAGTAATTCTGCTCCAAAAGCAATACGACACCCATGTCATGGTCTGAGCGCATATAGCACGACAAAGAGGTTTACTGCCCGTTAGCCGCGCGTGGCTGAGTTCCTAGCTCACGCAGTCCTCTATATAGCGCTGCGTACGGCGAAACTACTCAGCATTGTTGCAGCAGTACAGCAAGTTGCACTGTGTGCGTTCGTCACTCGCCATTGTCGAGTTCTGTGATTTTTCTAATTGTTTAAAGGCATGCACTTTCTCAATTGGGGTAGTCTCACAGCACACGCGTGCGCCATGATTTAGGTGCGCGTTAAAGAGGCCCAGGGGGTCAAAATTAATCCGGAGACCCCCCCAATGGGGTGCCTCGCAATCATATCGTGTTTTTGGCACGTAAAACCTTATGACTTGTTTAGTCTCACATTACACTATAAAAAAGTATCTAAACAGCCCAACTGGGCTATAGCAGCCAATGAGTACGACGAACGGAAGCATAGGTCCCAATATTTTATGCTCTTTGATAGACATATTGTCCAATCCGCTTAGCGTAACGAGCAGGATATACCTTTTGTAGCGGTAAAAGAAAAAGAAACAGAAAGGATGAAGGAAAACAGATGTCCTGTTTCGCGATAAACCTCTTCGATAACACCGGTATTAATTCGAAAAAACAAACGATATCAGATAGATAAAGCCAAACATGGTCCTGCATTGTAAACAGCGTCGACAGGGTTTTCGAGACAGTCTGACGCACGAAAGATTACTTCATTGTCCCTATTTTTTTCGCCATCATGTTGCACGCATCTCTACAGAAAGCGTAGATATCTTTCCTATAGAAGCTATCCTCTAGTCATGTCCTTCCCATGCACTACACACACAGACTTCCAGTTCCCAAGCAGTGCCAGATTTGTGACGTTCCCATGAATATAAAGACACCAACTAGAAATGCAGCTGAAAAGCCGTAGCGTCGCGTATGTCTTTTTTTTTTCTTTTTTAATCCAGCAATTTGTCGCCACAACGGCTCCGGCACCTAAAAGAGCCTCATCATCGCCGCAACACGGTAAGAACATTGGGTAGGCTGCCGCAACTACCAGCTGCATGCTGGGGATTCTTAGTCCATTAGTGGACTATGATTAGAGTGACTTCGATTGCAGACACTTACATAATGAAAACCTTGGCGGAAGCTAACCCACAATAAATGTCGACCTTAAGGCGATTAACAATCAAGCAATGTAACGACACACCGTATGGCCACCACCGGAACACGTGGTGGCCATACGTGGTTCCAAGAAAGGCGACGCCCCAGCTCGTGCGCGAAGAAGGCGAAGAACAGGGAAGATGATGATGGCTATGTACAAATGAAAACGACGAAGTACGTTAATAGCACTTACACTAACTTCCTCCCGTCATGGAAGCGGCCAGCCTGGCCGCAGATTAGAGGTTATCTAAACGGGGAGGGAAGGGCTTCATCCGCGAGACATGAACAATTTCGGCATTCCGGCGGCGCCGGTCAGTGACGCAGTGTACTGGGCGGACGAGATTGGTGGCAATGAGAATTTCGCGAGAAGTTCAGCGGGAAGGAGGGGCGACTAGCGCGTCTCCGTCGGCGATCTGACTGGATGTTACGGCTACAACGTCTTCGTGACCAGGACGCAGGACATAGTCTGCAGCGATGGCCAAGTTCATGCATGAAAGTGAAGAGACCGTAACAGGTGCAAGCGCTGTATCCGTGATATGGACCGAGACCGATCAAGTTGTCCAGCGCTGTTTATTCCAAGAATATGCCAGGCTCCTCTCTTGCGCTTCTCACAAGACACGCTGCGCTATCTAGCACTTCCGCTGCGATGTCCACGCGTGGCGCATGTGTGAATATATGCTCAGACAACATTGTCTGAATATAAGGGTTGATCATTTTTTAAGTATTGTGGAATTCTTAAAAATCACGTATTGCAGATAACATAACTGTAGTCTTCGAGATGAATATTGCTCAGAGAGGCCGACATTACTTGCACGAGAAATCAAAACACATATTCGACGAATTGGCAAAAATGCACTAATCGATTGGTCTCTGTGACCATTGGTCTCTGTGACCGCGCACACGTACTGCGCATCTTTGCGCGTACGTGTGCATGTTGCCAGTGCTCTCTCTCTCTCTCTTTTCGCCCCGCAATACCCTTCTCCCCAGATCAGGGCGGCCATCTGGACATGCCATCCGGTTATCCTCCATACCTTTCCTCTCTCCTCTCTCTTTTTCTCTCTGTGGTTGCTAGAGAATCTACAAACGTAAAGAAGAAAAAAAAACAGATGTGCAAAGTCACAAGAATGCAGACCAGATAAACTGAGGTGCAACCGACGTTTCCCATGGTATAGCTTCACTATCGAAGCACCAGAGTAATTGTCGCAGTAATCTTTTTGTAGGAATCTCGGTGGCAGCGCGCCGGGCCTCCGAGATCTCTGGCCGTTGCACCTTCTGAGGCCCAAAAGATGCGTGGCAGTTATCACTTGCACGTGCCCGACAACCTACTGATCACAAGGTGTTCAAGAGACTCGCCTTCTCTCGTTTTTTTTTCTTTTCCTTTCTTTTTCTTGTTTGTTTTTTCTAGAAAAGACTGTATTGATATCAGTTTCCTTCCACCACGTGAACTCAGTAACCACTACGCATGTGCCAACGTGACATTCACGTGAGCGACCAAAGTTGGGAACGGGCGTCCTACTGTTTTCCGTGGTTTGACCCTAGCTGTCGACCGCAAGTGCTGTTTTTTCGGGGGTACGTTGTCAGTTGAGACAAACATGCATGCCCAAGCACCCTTGGTTGTTCAGATAGCAGTCTAGTGTTTATCCTTGCCAAGCGGCACGCGACTGTGTACACAGACGCGTGTCTCCGGCCACAGAGACGGGAGTGTCGGGCAAAATCGCTCGTACACGAGAAATAAGCACGCATGCGAGAGAGTGCGGGATCCGGATGCACTGCAGACACTCGGCGAGACGGTCTGACTTTCGCAAATTGCAAATGAGAGAAAGTTGCTTACAATTCGAAAGCGTCGCGCATCAGATTCCGCTCCGCATTTTTGCTCAAGAAATCGGGCCGCTTGCAACCAGGACAAATAATGCGTGGGAAAACAAAGACGGCCATGACCGTATTCAAACAACACAAAGTGTTCACGCAAAGATTCAGGGACGACTTGGGGGTAAACGCGAATGAAATGCGTTAGAAGCTCGAGGAGGCAAGTGCAACTGACGGTGGTCTGTAGCAGATCACCGCCATGTAAAGGGTGTCCCAGCTATCACACAGTAAGATTCAAAACAATGCAAACGCCACGTAACTGGACAGAAACAAGGTGATGTTCTTTGCCATCTCTTGGACATACTCAGATTATTTTGCATGCCACCCGCCGTGGCTGTTCAGCGGCTATGGTGTTGGGCTGCTGAGCACGAGGTCACGGGATAAAATCCCGGCCACAGCGGCCGCATTTTGAAGAGGGCGTTGTGCGAAAACACCCGTGTACTTAGACTTATGTGCACGTTAAAGAACCTCATGTTGTCCAAATTCCTGGAGTCCCCCACTACGGCGTGCCTCCTAATCAGAAAATGCTTTTGGCACGAAAAACCACATAATTAAAGAAAAACTAAAATTTAGTCGTCCAAGTAAGCTTCGTTTTTGAATGGCGAACATCGGTACGCAGGCTCGGTGTTGCGTTTCGCCTGCGACACGTGGTTTTGCCGGCGCGACTGCGGCGGGGCGGCGGACATTTTGGCCCGATCGTCGTCGCCGCAACACTCATCGCCAGGTGTTTCCAGGCGCGACTGCGGCGGTGCGACCGCCTAGGGATCATCCTCGCATTCCAGTCATTGTGCCCGAAACAGGCGATGCCAAAGCAGGGATCTCATTCCAGTTATTGGGCCCGAAACAGGCGATGCCAAAGCAGGGATCTCGTTCCAGTCATTGTGCCCGAAACAGGCGATGCCAAAGCAGGGATCTCATTCCAGTTATTGGGCCCGAAACAGGCGATGCCAAAGCAGGGATCTCGTTCCAGTCATTATGCCCGAAACAGGCGATGCCAAAGCAGGGACCATCCTCTCATTACAGTCATTGTGTCCGACCGGCAGCGCCACGACAGGGTGCTACGAGATCGTGCTCGACATGGTGCTACGGCATCGCTACGACAGTGTGCGTCACCATTAGCCCATTGTACATTCACGTGCTCGTCTTTTGAGGGGTTCCTTCTTGCCCTCAACTGCGAGAGTATAAAAACAGCTGCCCCCGGACGCCAAAAGGAGGGCTCCGATTTCTTCTGTTGAGTGAAGTGCTCTCCCGTCTCTCTACTTCGGTCAACCTGACCGCCAACTCTTTGCGATGTTAAAATAAACAAGTTGTTTCGTTGTTACCAGTCGACTCATGCTTTGCCGGGACCTTCGGATGCTTCCAGTTGTACCCCAGGCCGCCAGGCCAACGCTACCCTTGGGGCTTGCGACCCAGGTACAACCACGGGCGTCAGCGCCGAGTTCCCAACAGATCGTACCAGCAGTCCGGATCCAAATATCTGGTTGGCAGCGGTGAGATCGCCTCCGACTTCAAACAACTGTCTGCCAGCGGTGAGATCGCGACAACGGAGGCCAGCAGCGAAGAGATGCAGTTGACTGTATGCTGAGCAGCTCAACGACGATCCGGGAGCAGTGCAACGAGCCCTGTGTGACGACTGGTTGCCTGCAGCGGAACGACTGCGCGGAATTCCTGCCTGCGAGGTTTGGTGAGTGCGGGACTTTCTTCTTCTGAGCTTTGCCAGGCTTTTTGTTAGTGTCAGAAACAGAGCTGGTAATTGTGGTTGTCGTTGCTGCCGGGTTAGTTTGCGGCAAGACAATAGTAAGCAGTAGAGAAAGCAGCATTCAGAGCAGCCATGGATTTGAAGTCGTTGCGCAAACCGAAATTGTTGGAGCTTGCAAGAGAGTTGGGTCTGGATGTCTCAGACAAACTCAGAAAACCTGAACTGATAAAGGCTATTCTTGAGTTAGAGGCTGAGGATGACGAGCTGTCGGAATGCCTTGAGACAATTGAAGAGAGGGAGACTGCAAGAAGAGAAGAGCGTGAACGTAAAGAACAGAAAGAGCGAGAGCAACAAGAGCGTGACCGTCAACACGCTTTGGAAATGAAGCGTCTTGAGGTAGAGATGGAACGCGCTCGTAATGGAAGTCAGGCACACGGTGCAGGAGAACGCGTATTGTTCAAAATGACTGACCTGATGCGGCCGTTTAAGCTTGGAGAGGACATTGGTTTGTTCCTGGTTAACTTTGAGCGAACGTGCGAGAAGCAGGGGTTCTCTCGGGAAACGTGGCCACAGCGCTTGCTCACTTTGTTACCCGGCGAGGCGGCCGACGTAGTCGCTCGCTTGGATAGAGAGGAAGCAGAGGATTTCGACAAAGTAAAATCGAGTCTGCTAAAAAAGTACCGGCTGTCTGCGGAGGCGTTCCGTCGGAAGTTTCGGGAAAATGAGAAAGGCAGAAGTGAGTCATATACAGAGTTTGCGTATAGGCTTATGTCGAACATGCAGGAGTGGCTCAAAGAAGAGAAAGCGTTTGGTGACCACGATAAAGTTCTGCAGTGCTTCGGGCTAGAACAGTTTTATAGTCGGTTACCGGAGAACGTGCGATACTGGGTCTTGGATAGGCCAGACGTTTGTACGGTGGCTAAAGCCGCTGAGCTAGCCGAGGAGTTTGTGACGCGTCGAGCTCGCGGAGCTAAGGACGGTCAAAAGGGTGAATTTGGCTCGAAGTTTGAGAGGCCGAAGTTCACGCCCATGAGATTAAAGGGGGACACGCGTAGTGCGGATGCGAGTGAAAGCAGTCCGACCAGACGTAAAGAGACGGCGGCAGCCAAACGCAGAAAGCGGTTCGAGATGAGGCGAGCGGGCGTTTGTTATACGTGCCAGAAGCCGGGTCACTTTTCGGCGCAGTGTCCGGAAACAACACCAAAAGTTGTGTTCTTTTCAATAGGCAGCACTGACGAGAACATGAAGCTTCTCGAGCCTTACATGCGAGACCTCCTCGTAAACGGGAAAGAGTGCCGAGTGCTTCGCGATTCCGCAGCTACGATGGATGTAGTTCACCCATCTTACGTAGAACCCCATATGTTCACGGGCGAGTGCGCGTGGATCAAGCAAGCCGTGGAAGCTCATAGCGTGTGTCTGCCGGTAGCAAAAGTGCTTATTGAAGGACCTTTCGGAGCGCTTGAGACGGAGGCGGCAGTGTCATCTATGCTGCCACCCCAGTACCCGTACCTATTTTCAAACAGGTCCGATCACCTCCTGCGCGAGAAGGGGCTTTTGTTTGGTGAAGCTAGTGTTCAGGCCTTAACCAGATCGAAGGTTCGGGAGCTCGCTGCAAAGGCGGTAGTTGCGGGGCCGACGTTATCAAACAACGAAAAAGGGTCAGAGGCGCAGCAAGCTGATATTCAGAGCACGCCCGAACTGAATAAAATTGAGTCTGTAGCGTTGAAGGCGCCAGATACTGGAGAGGAAAATCCCGATTCGGGAAAGTTAGAAGAGCTATCTACTGATTTGCTCATCGCGCCTACGTCAGACGGACTTGATAGGTTGCTAAAAGTCAGCCGGTCGGCTTTGATAGCCGAGCAAAAAAAGGATGGCAGCCTGGAAAACGTGCGCTGCAATGTCAAAGAAGGTATCGCCAGGAAAACTGCGCGTTTTGTGGAAAGAGGTGGAGTCCTGTACCGGAAGTATCTAGACCGAAGAGGAGTGGAGTTCGATCAGCTGATCGTGCCTCAATGCTATCGTCAGGATCTGTTGCGCTTGTCGCATGGGGGTTCGTGGTCCGGACACCTAGGAGTTAAGAAAACTAAGGACCGTCTCTTGCAAGAGTACTATTGGCCAGGGTGTTTTCGGGACGCAGACCATTTCGTGAGGACATGTGACACTTGTCAGCGGGTGGGCAAACCAGGGGACAAATCGAGGGCGCCGTTGAAATTGGTACCTATCATTACGGAGCCTTTTAGACGGCTCGTTATTGATACTGTGGGACCTCTGCCGGTAACAGCCACGGGGTACAGACACATTTTGACTGTGATCTGCCCAGCGACAAAGTTCCCTGAAGCAGTGCCGCTTAAAGAACTCAGCTCAGTTGAGATAGTTAATGCACTACTGTCCATATTTGCGCGAGTTGGTTTTCCTGCAGAAATTCAATCAGATCAGGGCACAGTGTTTACTAGCGCTTTGACGACAACTTTTCTCGAAAGGTGTGGGGTAAAGCTGTTACACAGCTCAGTGTACCACCCACAGTCGAATTCCGTTGAGAAGCTCCACTCCGTCATGAAGCGCGTGTTGAGAGCCTTGTGTTTTGAACATCAAACTGACTGGGAGCTGTGTCTGCCTGGGGTGATGTTTGCTTTAAGGACCGCGCCGCATGCGGCTACGGGGTTTTCGCCAGCTGAACTGGTGTACGGTCGCTCGCTTCGATCTCCGCTTCGCATGCTTCGAGAATCATGGGAAGGTAGGGGCGACGACCCAGTCGTGGTGGAGTACGTACTTAAGCTCCTCGAACGCTTAAGAAGGGCACAGGAGTTGTCAGGTGAAGCAATGACAAAGGCCCAGCAGAGGGCCAAGGTTTATTATGATCGGACAGCCAGGGCCCGTCGTTTTGAGGTTGGCGATGAGGTCATGATATTACGCACATCGCTAAACAACAAACTAGACGTGCAGTGGGAGGGCCCAGCACGAATTGTTCAGAAACTGTCGGACGTTAACTACGTGGTAAGTCTGCCAGGAAAGCGGAAAGCACAGCAAGTTTACCACTGTAATCTGCTCAAACCTTATAGACAACGGGAAGCAGTGGTGTGCATGATGGTAAACGTTCCTGAAGAGCTTCCGGTCGAGCTTCCAGGACTAGGCTCAGTGACGAACAGGGAAGACACCGGTCAAGTCATTAGTGACCTTATCAGTAAAGCACCGCTGTCGCCTGAGCAGAAAACCGAACTACACCAGCTATTACAAGAGTTTCAAGGTCTGTTCTCTGAGAGGCCTGGTAGGACTTCTGTACTTACTCATGATATAGAACTTACCTCCCCAGAGCCAGTACGATCCAAGGCGTATCGGGTGTCACCCCGCCAGAGCGATATTATGGAGGCTGAGGTAAAGAAAATGCTACAGCTCGGTGTTATTGAGGCAGGTGAGAGTGATTATACCTCCCCTTTGATTTTAGTTGAGGTACCGGGCAAGGAACCTCGTCCTTGCGTCGACTACCGCAGGCTTAATTCCATCACTAAGGATCAAATTTATCCGATCCCTAACATCGAGGAGCGCCTTGAGAAAGTTAGTAGCGCTCAGTTTATTTCCACCCTAGATCTTGTCAGGGGTTATTGGCAGGTTCCACTCACAGAAGAGGCTAGTAGGTATGCGGCGTTCATTTCACCAATGGGAACATTCCGTCCTAAAGTGTTGAGTTTTGGTTTGAAGAACGCGCCATACTGTTTTTCAAGCCTCATGGATAAAGTGTTGCGGGGACAGCAAGAATTCGCTTTACCGTATCTAGACGACGTAGCGATATTCTCCGCATCCTGGTCTGAGCATATGACACACTTGCGGGCAGTGCTAACCCGCCTGCGCGAAGCGGGCTTGACAGTCAAGGCTCCTAAGTGCCAGTTAGCACAGGCCGAGGTTGTCTACCTCGGTCACGTGATTGGTCAGGGTCGTCGCCGCCCCTCTGAAATAAAAGTGGCCGCTGTGCGAGACTTTCCGCAACCGCGCACAAAGACCGATATTCGGTCGTTCTTGGGTGTCGCCGGCTACTATCAGAGGTACATCCCTAGGTACTCTGATATCGCGGCTCCCCTGACGGATGCTCTAAGAAAAACAGAGCCTCAAACAGTCGTCTGGGACGAGACAAAGGAAAGAGCTTTTAGCGCCCTAAAGAGTGCCCTAACAAGCCAGCCTGTGCTACGATCGCCAGACTATACAAAAGGGTTCATTGTTCAGTGCGATGCTAGTGAGCGAGGCATGGGCGTTGTACTGTGCCAACGGGAAAATGGAGAAGTAGAACACCCCGTCCTGTATGCTAGTCGTAAGCTGACCAGTCGTGAGCAGGCGTATAGCGCCACCGAGAAAGAGTGTGCGTGTCTCGTGTGGGCCGTTCAGAAATTGTCATGCTATCTAGCCGGCTCGAGGTTTATCATTGAGACGGATCACTGCCCTCTCCAATGGCTGCAGACCATCTCTCCCAAAAATGGCCGCCTCCTGCGCTGGAGCCTCGCTTTACAACAATATTCCTTTGAGGTGCGTTACAAAAAGGGGAGTCTCAACGGTAACGCCGATGGCTTAAGTCGAAGCCCCTAACGTAGGAATCAGCCTCAAAATTGTTTGTTACTGATGTTTTTCTTCCTGAGGCAGGATTTTTTTTTAACATATTGCTTTTGTTTAGTGTTTCAAAGTGATGATATGCTTTCTAGTGCAATTTTTCAATTTGTGGACGCGTTCTGAGTGATGCTAGACTACTGTAGGGAACTAGGCAGTGGTATAAAAAGGGGAAAGAGCCTGGCAGGGCTTAGTGAGGGTTGTGCCGTGCTTGCTGACTGAGCGGTTGAGTTTCAGCGTAGTTCTAACGCTTGCCGGGAACGAGAACAAAAATGTGAACTCTCCCGAAGTCACTTTGCAGTGTCCCGTGCGAACCTGAACGAGAGAACGAGGCCTTCTCTGTGCGCTGCGCTCAAGAAACGTCCAGGGACGCCCGACTTCGGTTATGAGCATCATCGAGCGACATCCCTCCGGACAGCGGATGCAGTCCCCTGTCCATCGGGATCTCCTTCCCCCGGCGGGGCGGTCTGTTGCGTTTCGCCTGCGACACGTGGTTTTGCCGGCGCGACTGCGGCGGGGCGGCGGACATTTTGGCCCGATCGTCGTCGCCGCAACACTCATCGCCAGGTGTTTCCAGGCGCGACTGCGGCGGTGCGACCGCCTAGGGATCATCCTCGCATTCCAGTCATTGTGCCCGAAACAGGCGATGCCAAAGCAGGGATCTCATTCCAGTTATTGGGCCCGAAACAGGCGATGCCAAAGCAGGGATCTCGTTCCAGTCATTGTGCCCGAAACAGGCGATGCCAAAGCAGGGATCTCATTCCAGTTATTGGGCCCGAAACAGGCGATGCCAAAGCAGGGATCTCGTTCCAGTCATTATGCCCGAAACAGGCGATGCCAAAGCAGGGACCATCCTCTCATTACAGTCATTGTGTCCGACCGGCAGCGCCACGACAGGGTGCTACGAGATCGTGCTCGACATGGTGCTACGGCATCGCTACGACAGTGTGCGTCACCATTAGCCCATTGTACATTCACGTGCTCGTCTTTTGAGGGGTTCCTTCTTGCCCTCAACTGCGAGAGTATAAAAACAGCTGCCCCCGGACGCCAAAAGGAGGGCTCCGATTTCTTCTGTTGAGTGAAGTGCTCTCCCGTCTCTCTACTTCGGTCAACCTGACCGCCAACTCTTTGCGATGTTAAAATAAACAAGTTGTTTCGTTGTTACCAGTCGACTCATGCTTTGCCGGGACCTTCGGATGCTTCCAGTTGTACCCCAGGCCGCCAGGCCAACGCTACCCTTGGGGCTTGCGACCCAGGTACAACCACGGGCGTCAGCGCCGAGTTCCCAACAGATCGTACCAGCAGTCCGATCCCAAACATCGGGGAAGGAAGAGCACTTTTCGAGATTACGACTTTCTAACGCATGCGTTCACTGATACCCTGGCGCTGATTATCGTGCACACAAGCAAAAAACCCGCCTGTCAGCGGGTATTGTGTTGGGCTGCTGAGCAGGAGGTCACGTGATCGCATCCCGGCCACGGCGGCCGCATTTCGATGGGGGCGTAGTGCGAAAACACCCGTGTACTTAAAGAACCCCAAGTGGTATAAATTTCCGGAGTCCTCCGCTACGCCGTCCCTCATAATCAGAAGGTGGTTTTGGCACGTAAAACCCCATAATATTATATTTTTGCACTCCGCCTGATTACACAATTAGTCTTAATTAATTAATTAATCAACTTCTCAAATACTATAATTAGATGTAAGGTGCCCATGAGAAAATTGTAGAGCAACCCGAAAAACTCCCAGTACAGCTTTCTATTGCTCAATGCGTGCTACATAAGAGTGTTTTTCCGACCCTGAAAGAAGCCCGAGAATCATGCAAAATGCCTCGAGCGGCTGTCGCGCGGCAATTTTGCGTGTATTCGCGGGCCTCTTTCACGCACTGAAAAAAAAAAAACATTTTTTTTTAATGTAGCGCCTATTGAGCAACAGAAAGCTGTATTGGGACTTTTTCGGGTTGCTCTACAATTTTCTCATTCACACTTTTCACCTGATTGTAATGTTAAATAAGTCGATTCATTAATTAAGACTGTAATCAGGCGGAATGCCAAAAATAACTTGAGTATCTCCAAGCGACGGCAAACAACATTACCTTGGTTCTGTCCAGCCACGTGGCATTTGCATAATCTTTAGATCTCAGTGCATGATAGTTGGAACACCCTGTATAAATACAACTATAGACCTGTCAGTCCCGTCGTGAGATTAGCCGGGTGCGCATTTTATCGTGTTTTGCTGGAACCAATAAAAGTTTATTTACTCACTCACTCACACTCTATCACGTGGCCGGCTTTCCCCATTTCACATACACTTTTTTTTATTCCAGTTTGACACACTTAATGCTTGCCCATTAAAAAATGGAAGCGAAGCGATCAACAGGGTTCGGAAGAGGGTGTCGCAGTAGGCAACGCTTCGACAACCGGTCCTGTCTTCTTCTGGGCCCTCACAAAAACAAGTACCTCCGACAGCACCCTGACTCCAACCAGGCTGGGTGGGCACTGTTGTTAACTTAGCGAAAGCGTCGCTATAAATCTACCGAGTCATTAGCCACGTTGACGACAACTTTGCCTTTTTGGAGACTTAGCGAATTTTCAGTGACATTTTAGCGAGGTAAATATCCAGTAAATTGTCCTGGTAATTTTGGCTGAGCTC